>NC_091943.1:18894782-18992282 GCF_041260155.1 Ptychodera flava
TGACCGCATAGTGACGCACGCTACCCCGCCAACAGATAGCTGCGTTTCCAAAGCTACATTAAATCCTAATCAGAATTGAAAAGAAAGAAACAAAAATCATAATGAACATGTTATAATCATGATAACCGTAGAGGAAAGATGCCAGGTCAAAGTCGTTGAAGTGTGATTTTTATAAACTTTGGACAAAAATATTGAACTCGAAATGTTTTTTCATTTGGTATTATTATAGGCGTTTACTTTACATCACACAAATAAACTATACCATTGTTATTGTTTAGTTTTCGCAATGACCAGGACCTATAATCAGCTGATGCGTAGATATAATAATTGCAACATTGAATTTAATAATATGCAAAATATGTAAATTTATGCAAAATACCCACATTCTCGCTCAGTAAGGTTCTGCCTGGCAATTTGGTATGGCTACGGCCATCTGTAACACAGACGAATCTCCTTCGTCAACGAGAAATTCGCCTTCCTCGTCCTGCCAAACTACCTGCCGCACAGACGAGACGCAAAGTGGGCTGTAGTCGTCCCTTGCCTCCACACCAGCATCGACTGCCATATCAAACAACATATACATAGTGGACGTATTGAGCATATTGTTTGTAAGGACGTTTACAAAATCTGCTGAAACTGTCGCAGAAACACATAGAATCTTCATGGTGAGAGGTCCCGGTATGAAGTACGAAGTGCAGAGAAAGTGAGCATCAAAAGCGGATACGTTATGCCACACCCACAAATGACATTTTAGATAAAAAAGACACAGGTATCACCTTGTGACACGCAGTTGACTGGCAACCCTTCAAATAATACACAGAATACACAGAATACATTATTGGCAATGGGAAAGAGAGAACAATCTCAACTATTAACATTAATTAATTAATTAATTTACTTATTTATTTATTCACAATGAAGGATTTCACATTTACAAATATGAATCGGGGAAAAGGGATCGATAATTAAGGATTTAATCTTCCATAGAGCACTCTAATCAATAAAAGCAAAATATAAAAGTTAAAGTGTAAAAAAACTGTATAAAGCACTATTAATCATAGAAATGCGAAAAAAGCAGTACAATAAGTTTTTTTTACAATTGCCACGAAAGACGTTTTCAATTGACCTTTTCAAAACATTGAGATTAGCTCTATATCATATGGTGTTCGGCAATAAATTCCCGTCACGGTTCTGCAGCACGCATAGCAACCTCTGAGATTGCACCAGACTGTACTATTGCACACATCAATTTCTCAAAATTTTCCATTCAAGACAGGGGATAGCCCTCTCTAACACTTTTTCCCTAAGCCTCTCGTGTGTTCTCCTCCTGTACTTTCAAATTCTGCCCAGTCAGATGCCCTAGTGAAAACCCTGTCATGATACCCATCCAAATTAAACAATACTGTATGGTTGGATATTGTTATAGCGTGAGTTTTTATATCGGTAGTTTGTTGTCACTTTGAATTTCATTTTGTCAACCGTCATGAGATAACAGACAATAATTTGGCAGGGTACACCAGGATTTGAAAGGTCTTTACTATTGCTGTACATGTATTTTGTAAATTTTACATATACTGGAGGTATTTAACTTTTCTAATGGGGATTCAGTCACAATTTCTAAGTTAGAGAGAAGGGTTACTCAAATTCATCATGGTTGGCGGGGAAGGGTACTCAAAATTTCGGACTTTCCGAAGAAATTCCTCCGACCCCATAGGACGTAAATAATGACGGCTCCCTAATGCCAATTTATCATATGGTTCAGAAATCTGTGGATTTCAATACTTTGATGCTAGAGTGAGAATTCAGAGATGGTGGTGCAGAAATTATTGGGAGTCCCTAACTATACAACAAAAGAAACTGTCGTTGGCCTGGGGAATGTAGCCGTCTTCCTATTTATTGTCATACTTTAAAACGTTTTATATCATACCAGTATTGATGGCGCAAATACAGCGGATCTGACCGGTTGAGACGCGAAAAGAACCGTGGTATATTCGTGATATATCACGGTTGGCATACACGCGAGCTCTCGGTTTGAGCAAATATTCAGTTTAAGAGTCTTTTGGGACCTGAAAAATATCTTTACCTTCAAAGTTATAGACAAGCCGTTCGAATGTTTACAGTCATGGTTGCGATGTTCAGTTCTTCCTCTAGCAGTAGAGGAAGGCAGAAGATACAACATCTCTCAGCCGACAGGCTCTGTAAAATTTGTAACGTGAATAAGATAAATATCACTTTCTTGCTTTCTTGTTATTTGCCCACTGTACAACAACTTGAGACTACAATACTTACCTATGGAACTAAATTATTACAAATTAGTAAAATTTATGAGTTCATCTGCCTCCGAAGTAATACCAAGTGTTACGTGCAGAGAAAACGAACAAAGGGTGAACTCAGCAGTTACGTTTAAACAAAATTTATTACGAAAATAAAACTAATTGCTAAGTCAGGGATAGAGTACAAGCTTTAAAAGTGTACAGACTACTTATCTCAGCTGGGACGGCAAAGCTCCAGTCTCAGAGTTGTAACAGTCAGTTGGATGAATGAACAGTCCTTGCAGGCTTGAAGCTGCACAAAGTCCACAGTATAAATCCAGCGTTGGCAGTGAAGGTCTTGAAAAGTCTTGAGAATGACTACTGCTGGAGTTTAGTAACACACAAGAGACACGATCCCAAAAGTCTGACTGGAAGCTGAGCACGTCCCTTTTATAAAGGCATATAAGAACAATCTAGAACTTTTATTGACATGCTAATTACTGTTCTAAAATTATCTCCCTTACACAACTAATCAACTTTCCAGAACATTCCAAACATGACTAATTGAATCCAAGGTTGTGAGGTCATTAAGGGCAGTGACCTTGAGAATGTTCTAGACCAATTGAACTCAGGTCATGATGAGTGTGGGGGAATGACCTACATAACACACCCCTCTTCAAAAAAAGAAAATTTTTCAAAGAAAATCTTTCTTTGACAAATGTAATCTTGAAAAGGATTTAAGTACTCAAATTTGTTTTACTCTAAAGTAAAATTTCTTGAAAGTGAACAACAATAAACTCTAAATACGAGAGAGACAGTCTGCAATTAAATTGTCTCTGCCTTTGATATGTCTAATGTCAAGATTAAACTCCTGTAACATTAAACTCCATCTTAGCAATCTCTGATTTTTGCCTTTAAATTTCTGCAGAAAAACAAGAGGGTTGTGATCAATATAAACCACTATTGGCTGATTTGAAGAAGTAACATAAACTTCAAAATGCTGTAAAGCTAATATCAAAGATAAACACTCTTTTTCAATTGTAGAGTAGTTTCTCTGGGATTTGTTAAATTTGCGTGAAAAATAGCAAACAGGATGATCTACACCATGACTATCCTCTTGCAATAAAACAGCACCAGCAGCCGTATCACTAGCATCTACAGCTAATTTGAATGGCAAAGTGAAATCTGGTGCAGACAACACTGGGGCACTTTGCAGTATGGCTTTAAGTGTATGAAATGCCTGTTGGCATTGCTCTGACCAAACAAACTTTACTTTCTTTTTAAGTAAGTTAGTCAAAGGCTCAGTAATTGTGGAGAAATTTGGACAGAATTTTCTGTAGTAACCAGCCATACCGAGAAAGCGCATCAGTTGTCGTTTGCAGTTTGGTATGGGAAAACTTGAAATGGCACTGATTTTGGCATCAACAGGTTTTACCTCACCCTGTCCTACAGTATGTCCGAGGTAAGTTACCCTCGCCCAACCAAACTCAGATTTGGCAAGGTTGACAGTCAACATTGCTTTACTCAGTCTCTCAAAGAACTTCCGCATGAGCTTAATGTGTTCCTCCCAGGTGTCACTATACAGGACGACGTCGTCAACGTAGGCTGCACACCCGTCTAGCCCGGATATGACGTCGTTGATCATCCGTTGGAACGTTGCCGGAGAGTTCTTCATTCCAAATGGCATCACCTTGTACTGGAATAATCCGTCTGGAGTAACAAAGGCGGATATTTCACGAGCACGATCCGTCAGAGGGACTTGCCAAAATCCCTTCAGTAGGTCAAATTTCGTCACATACTTGGCTTTTCCCACTCGGTCGATGCAGTCATCAATCCTCGGGATTGGGAAAGTGTCTGTCTTTGTTAAAGTGTTGACCTTCCTAAAGTCCGTGCACATACGATAACTGTGGTCTGATTTGGGAACAAGTATGCATCGGCGAACTCCAGTTACTTTTACTGGGTTCAATAAAGTCATTGTCCAGCAGGTATTTGACTTCTTCCTGGAGATATTTCGCTTTTGTTGGATTCAGTCTGTATGGATGTTGTTTTACAGGCTTACTGTCCCCAACATCAACGTCGTGATAGATGACGTTTGTCCTCGTTGGAACATCTTGAAACAGGTGTTTATATTCATGGAGCAGTTCTTTCACCTGTTGTTGTTGTTCTGGCTGGAGGTGTGCCAACTTTGTAGACTCCAGCTTCTCCAGGATTTCTGAGTTCTGAAGCTTGACCGAGCCCAGCTTTGAGTTTAGAGTATTTTCACTCAAGTCAGTTTCAGTATCACTATCTTCATAATGGCCAGAACTGACTGTACTGACAGGCTTTGTTTTAGTAGGATTATCCCTATCCAAATATGGCTTAAGCATATTTATGTGACATAGCTGTTTTTGTTTTCGCCTGTCAGGTGTTATTATGATGTAATTTAAATCACTCAATTTCTTATCGATTAGATATGGCCCAAAGTAACGAGCATGGAGTGGTTTGCCAGGAATTGGAAGTAGAACAAGAACTTTTTGACCTGGTTTAAACTTCCGTTTTGAGGTGCTTTTATCATATTTGGTTTTCATTGACTGCTGAGATGACTCAAGATTTTCTCTGGCTAATTCACATGCTTTAGAGAGTTTTGTACGAAAATCTGACACATATTGCAAAATATTCAGACAATCATCATCGTCTGATAGGAATTTCTCTTTAACGAGCTTAAGTGGGCCACGGACTGTATGTCCAAATACAAGCTCAAATGGGCTAAAACCAAGAGACTCTTGAATTGACTCTCTAACAGCAAAGAGCAAAAAATGAATTCCTTCATCCCACTGCTTCTCTGTGTCAAAACAGTAGGTCCTAATCATGTTTTTCAAAGTTTGATGAAATCGCTCAAGAGCACCTGACTTTCTGGATGATAGGCGGATGACCTATACTGTTTAATGCCTAGCTGATCCATTACTTGTTGAAAAATTCCAGACATAAAGTTCGAGCCTTGATCGGACTGGACACATTTAGGGAGGCCAAATAAAGTGAAAAATTTGACTAAAGCTCTCACTATAGTCTTTGTCTTTATATTTCTCAGTGGTATGGCTTCTGGGAACCGAGTTGATGTACACATTATTGTCAGCATGTACTCATTTCCTGATCTTGTTTTTGGTAGGGGCCCAACACAGTCTATTAGTATCCTACTAAATGGTTCTTGAAATGCAGGAATTGGCTGTAAAGGGGCCTTTGGAATGGTCTGATTTGGCTTTCCTACCATTTGACATGTGTGACAAGTTTTACAGAAATGTGCTACATCCTGCCTGAGATTAGGCCAATAAAAGTGACTGAGAATTTTATGATAAGTTTTCCTGACTCCTAAATGACCAGCCCAGGGGTTTTCATGGGCCAGGCGCAATATTTCAGCACGATAGGGCTTTGGAACCACAATTTGATGTTTTATAGCCCAATCGTCATCAACCAAGACATCTGGAGGTCTCCATTTAGACATAAGAATACCAGATTGTGTGTAACAGGAAGCAGAGCTATCTGAAGTTTCACCTTCATCATCTACCCTGTCAAACAAAGACAAAATATCTGGGTCTTTGTGTTGTTCTGCAATGAGATTTGATCTAGAAAATGTCTGACCTTGGTCAGCAGAAGTTTTACTGGAAGTTTCAAATCCACGAGGGATAACGGAATGATCCGTGCCAAACACCTGACTGAGAAAGGTGTCATTCAAGTCAACATCTGTGACATTATTTTTGAGAATATTTTGATTCTCAGAAGTTTTCTTTGACATGGCTCGAGTAATAGCACATGAAGGAAATAAATCGGGTATCTCTTGTTCAATTGGCTCTGGATCCTGATCTAAACTAGGATTATCAGTCACAAGTGGATTAGTAATGACCTTGTCCCCAGCAAGGTCGTTTCCGAGAAGAAGGTGAATCCCTTCAAAAGGCAAACAAGGCCTAATACCTAAAGTCACAGGTCCAGAAACAAAGTCCGAAGACAAATAGACATTATGGAGAGGAACAGGAATGTAGTCATTACAATCTACCCCCTTAATAAGAACTTTAGAACCTGAAAATGACTTTTCAGAAAACGGCAGGGTATCTGCCAACAAAAGAGACTGGGAAGCCCCGGTATCTCTTAAAATTTTGACAGGGGTAGCGGAAGAGAAATCACTAGAAAGTGATATAAAACCATTATGAATAAATGGCTCGAAAATACCCATAATGCTATCTTGAGAAGAATTGACCTTGACCTCATTAATTGGGGATAAGAGGGGTTTAACCTCAGAAAATGTGTTGCACACATTATTAGACTCTAATTGAGTTGATGAAGAAATAAAGCCGGTGGGCTTAGATCCACTTTGACCACTTTGACCTTCACGTTTTCTTTTCAATTTGAAACAATCTGACATTAAATGGCCGTCTTTCTTACAATAATTACAAGAAAGTGTACCGAACTGTTTGTCAGAAGGAGATTGAGACTTGGGATCTGATGATGTGGAAGTGTTACTTGAATTTTGTGAACTGTTGTCATTTGATTTCCTACTCTCCTTTGAAAAATTCTTGGATGAAAAGGAGGAGTTAAATTTACCTGCATTGTTTCTGTATGGAAAGGACTGGGATGGTTTGCTGAGAAATGAAGATTTGTGGGTCAATGAATAATCATCGGCCAAACGTGCAGCAACCTCCAATGTATCTGCCTTTTGTTCATTGATAAACGTCTTGATGTCACTCCGGATGCACCTTTTAAATTCCTCAATCAAAACAAGCTGTCGTAATTTGTCATAATTCTGACTGACCTTTTCAGAAGAACACCAACGATCAAACAGTTGTTCTTTTGTTCGAGCAAATTCAACATAAGTTTGATCCTTCACCTTCTCACAATCCCTAAATTTCTGACGGTAAGCTTCAGGCACCAACTCATAACCCTTGAGAATTAATTCCTCACAGAATCATAATTTGAAGCCTGCTCTACTGACAACTGAATGTAAATTTCTCTGGCTTTACCCACCAAAGCACTCTGCAAAAGCATAGACCAGGACTCCTTAGGCCAATTCAGACTCTGAGCAATTTTCTCAAAATGAAGGAATATTTATCAACATCCTTTTCTTGGAAAGGGGGAACTAACCTGAAATGCTTAGTGATGTCAAACTTGTCTGAAGGGAAGAATTTTCCTGACTGTCCAAGCTCTAAACGTTTTATTTCTACCTGCAATCGCTGTTCTTCTAATCGCAATTCTTTTTCTCTCTGTCTTTCTTCCATTTCTAATCTTTCCTGCCTTTCTTTTTCTTTCATTTGTAATCCATTTTCTTAATTTCCAATCTGCCTGTATTTCTAGTTTTCTTAGTTCAAAAGTAGACTCGGGCTCATAATCTTTCAAGGTGGATTCCTCAAATTGGCCTAAATCAACTAAATGTTTTGCAATAATGTACTGTATTTCCCTCTTGCGCATGGATCTTTTGACTTCTACTTTAAGGAAATTGGCCAGTGCTATGAGGTCATCTTTTCTGAGGGAATCAAATGTGTCCTGATCAAGGTCATCCATTTCCTCTGGTTTAAATTCCGCCATGATTAAATTTTGCTGAGTTCACAGTATACAGTAGTTTTGAAAAGGCTGGCAAAATGTTGTCAAACGGCTCAAAATGTTCGTCTCCCGGACGAGCCCCCAATTTGTTACGTGCAGAGAAAACGAACAAAAGGGTGAACTCAGCAGTTAACGTTTAAACAAAATTTATTACGAAAATAAAACTAATTGCTAAGTCAGGGATAGAGTACAAGCTTTAAAAGTGTACAGACTACTTATCTCAGCTGGGACGGCAAAGCTCCAGTCTCAGAGTTGTAACAGTCAGTTGGATGAATGAACAGTCCTTGCAGGCTTGAAGCTGCACAAAGTCCACAGTATAAATCCAGCGTTGGCAGTGAAGGTCTTGAAAAGTCTTGAGAATGACTACTGCTGGAGTTTAGTAACACACAAGAGACACGATCCCAAAAGTCTGACTGGAAGCTGAGCACGTCCCTTTTATAAAGGCATATAAGAACAATCTAGAACTTTTATTGACATGCTAATTACTGTTCTAAAATTATCTCCCTTACACAACTAATCAACTTTCCAGAACATTCCAAACATGACTAATTGAATCCAAGGTTGTGAGGTCATTAAGGGCAGTGACCTTGAGAATGTTCTAGACCAATTGAACTCAGGTCATGATGAGTGTGGGGGGAATGACCTACATAACACAAGTCTTTGTAATTTTGTTTACAGAGCATTCAAGGTCAGACAAAATGCTTGAATATAGTTTTATACATGTGTACTACTGTTTTCACTGAATCGTTGCTGTGTATTGTAACTTTTACAGCACTTTTATATTACCATGCCCTGCCCGTCGCATTTGATTGGTTGAGCTGAACCACGTGACTGGCCACAAAAATACAGTAATGGTTTGTTTACATGCCCGTGAATATGAATAATAAGATTAACAACTCAAAGTATCGTAACTTTACAGCTCAAACGTAAATCATAATCAATCACAAAATAAAGTGGAGCACTTGTGGGTCAAGTTGAAATACTTTTTTCTGAAAACATCTCCGGATTTGCCAATTTTTTAAAGCGCGCGTGACAGTGCGTCGCGTATTGTTCAGTTTGTGGGGTCCAGTTGTCGTTCGCTCCTGAAATTTTCGGAAATTTTGACTGTTTTCTTGGGTTCGCTGATACATCATATTCGGCTATATCATAGTTTTGGGGACTTGAAAATTTTGTTCATATAGATGGGGGATTTAAATTTATGGGGGGTATTGAGGGTGGATCTGACAAAAATAAAGTTTCAATCGCGATTCCTCCAGCCCCCTTCACCAATATTTGTGAAAGCAGTCCAGAAAACCCAGCTGTTTGCGTATGGTGTACGCAACGTTAACGGGGCTAATTAGCAGGAGGCATTGAATTCGCATACGTAGCAAGGGTGGGGAAACTTTAATTTTGGGTATCGTTGAAACTGGAACGAAAGGTCTATGCACGAACGGAGACAGAGAGAAGGTTTTTGTTTTATCAGGGTTTTATGAGGTCTATGAAGGCAAACTCATTTAGTGGAGAGAGAGAGAGAGAGAGAGAGAGAGAGAGAGAGAGGAGAGAGAGAGAGAGAGAGAGAGAGAAGCGGGGAGTGTGGTAAGATGGTGGGCGGTATTTATAATGAAGAGCAGATGAGATTATTTTCTACTAGATGAAGTGGACTTTGTCAGCAGTGAAACCGTGGAACTAGTGGGGAAATTCTTCAAATCACTATTGGAGGGGAGTTGCAATCCGGCTTTCACATGGCCTTCAATTTTAATTTTGTTCAAAATACCATACACAACATGCACAATAAACTATAAACATGGTTCATGTTCTTAAAATCATTTTCTTTGTCCTGTTCATACTTCGTTAAAGTCACCGGCCTGAAAATAACATGAGGGAGGGCTGGTCCGATTTGGGAGAGGGCGACCATTTTTCATGCCACAGTTTCGGGGGGGGGAATATTTTATTTCGTGCATGAATCATGATTAAGATCACCAATTTTTTGCAAGAATACGGAAAAGAGAACTAATAGGCCTATAATTTCAAGATACTACACTATGATACTTTATTTGATCCTCTGGCATATATAGATCATATAGATCATGAAGCACTCTATATCTGATTGTGTAGTTTTACTGTCAATACATCATCAGTGTAACAGTTCAAATACACATAAACATTCACATGACTTTTCAAAAAATAAATATTACTTTATATAAAACATCTCTTATAATCCATAGTCAAACATAAATATTGACAACAAACATGAATAGCTAAGCCTCAAAAAAAATGTCAAGTTTATTTAATGAAAGTAAAATAATCTCTTCTGTGAAGTCTTAACCATATAGAAATAATAATTTATGATTTAATGTTAATTAACTTAATATTTTGACATTACTTAATAATGTAAACCTCACGAAAATTTATCTCAGCGCGTGTTCCCCATCGTCGTAAACCACGCGCTCTTTTACGGCAATAGCTCAGCGCTGATTTTTGCGTTGGTCAGCGGAGCGGAAATTATTGCTTTGGCTCGCGAGAATGGTGTTCCGGACTTTTTTTGAAAAAGATAAATTTATTTCCACATAGTCACAAATAAAACAAATCTACATAACTGTGAATGCATTAAAATTACAATGCGTCTTGTCTGAAAACAAAAAACCAAATAATTAGCTGTTTAATTACAAAGATCATCATATGAATGCATTCAGGATGCATTCTTCTCCTTCAAGTCTTACAAGGCTTGAAAACTTTGTGATAAAATCCTCAGTTTTGTTCATCATCTTATAAGTGAAATACAATGTATTCATCCATGAGGAGAGATAACATTTCAATTGCATGACATAGGATTGAAGGGAAACTTTAATCCCATCAAGAGTAACCGAATTTCGAATATTCCAAACTGTATATTTTACAAAGGAAGTAATACAGTAAATAATGTCAGATGTTGCATTATTATCATTTTCGATTCCTGCAATTGCTAATCTTTTGATATTGATATTATTATCAAAGTTGTGTTTTCTGACAAAGAAAGAAATACATTTCTGCCAGATTTCTTTAACATATTTACACTCAAATAAGAAGTGTTCCAGTGTTTCTTCTTGGCAACAAATATGGCATTCCCATCACTTAAATTGAAATTTTTGGCCAAGCTTCCTGTGACTAGGCCTCGATGGAAAATCTTCCAAATTTAAAACATTTACTGAATTGCTGACAATTCCTGTTGAAGTAAGACGGCTGAATAGAGTAGCTTTGTAACTGTCAGTGAGACTTAGATTCTCAACCCATTTTTGACCAATCTGACCTATGACTGCATGCCAATTTCTTATCAACTAATTTCAATAAAGTGACTTGGTTTTGACATCACTTTTTGTCAGACCATAATTCTCTAAGTCTAAAATATCATAGTTTTCTTCATTTTGGATGTTTGAAGAGATGATTTGTTTCCAGGAATCTGGAATAGCATTGAGGAGTGTTTCATACTCTGTCTTGATTTCCTCTTGCACATGTCTATTTGTACCTCCTCTAATTTTTGCAATTATTTCCCATTGTTGAAGCCAGTCATTTCTGTCATCATTCCAGATGTCCTTAAGCCTTAAAATTCCACTCTTTGACCATTTTTCATAAAAGAGGACACTTCCTTCATTCTTAATATTGTCATTATACCACAGAACTTCTCTAAGAATATTCTGTTTTGATGTTGGTAGATTCACTCTTGTAAGTCTAAGTGACTTCCAGGTATTTAACATATCCCCATACACCATTGGGGTTCGTTTGTTGTTGACTTTGAAATTGAGATGGAGGTAGTGATAATCACTATTCAGTTTATTGTCATAATTCGCTATGAAATATTTTGATAAGCTGGCCCATTTAGGGGTCCCTTTATCTGGATTTTTCTCAAATAGTTTCATAAGCCACTTTAATTGGAGTGCATTAATTTTTCTTCAATGTCGACAACTTTTTTTGCCACAGCCATCATATCTTTGAATGAAAATACCCCTTTTATAACTTCTCGTTTGCCTCTCCAAATAAAATTCCATAATTTACTATTTGCTTCATTAGTAATTTCCTTAGGTACGTGATCAAATGATGCCAGGTACCATAATTTTGATGCAACCAGCATATTAGCTACTATTGCCCTGTCTTGAAACGACAGATTTATAGTATTCCAGATCTTAAGACAATTCGTAATTTTTTCCATGACTGGTTTTCCAGTTTTCTCCAGATGTGTTACTGTTTCCAAACCCAACTCCAAGATCTGTAAGACCTTGTTTGAAAAATCGATCCCTTCCACTGAATCAGTGCAGTTTTTAAAACTACCAGCCCATAAACCTTTGATTTCTTTTTGTTCAGCTTTGCACCTGTTGCTTTTTCATATTTGTTGAACATTTTCAACGACTGAGTAATGCTTTTCAAATTTCTCAAGTAAAGAGTCGTATCATCTGCAAAACTCTTAATTTTTCCTCTTGTTTGTCTGGTAGTATGAATCCTGATATGCTGTCATCTTTACGAATATTTTCAGCTAGCACTTCTGCTGCCATATAATATACAGTAACGGTGATAAGGGGCACCCTTGTCTCACACCCTTATGAAGGTGAATACTGCGAGAAAGAAAGCCATTACACTTAATTTTGCATTTAGTATTATTATAAAGAATTTTTATCCACTTGATAAAGTCAGTGCCAAAGTTGAATTTGTCAAGGACTTGAAAAAGGAAATCTCTGTTTAACCTGTCAAAGCTTTTTGGTCAAGACTTATGACAATAAGAAGTTTATCAGTAAAATTAGAGTATTCAATAATAGCGAGCGCAGCGAGAGCGGCCGAAGGCCGCTCGCGAAGCGAGCATTAAGACTAATGCGTGTACAGAAATTTAGAATGGAATCTCTATATACCTACGAGTTTGAAAAGAGAGCACAGTTCCATGGAGGCGGCCATTTTGAATACTTTTACACGGATTGCGTGAAATTAAAGATATTGTGATGTAGCCACTCGATAGTTAATATTATATGATATTTTATGACTTGAATTTAGTTTGTATGACTGACAGTGAATGACCGACAGTGACCTATAGTAACCCCTTCTGCACGTGGTGCATCGTGAGAATGATTCCCTTGTTTATTTTCGTGACCTTTGATGTAACCGTCCATCCTCTCTTAGTGAACGTATTGTTTTGACAACTGTTTAAGTCATTAACGTTGACCGGACGCTATGTTGACAGATAGTCTCAGCCATGCTCGGCGTTGAGAGATACTTCCATCCTGTTAACCTTGTACTTAGATTTGAGTGACGTTCCTCATTATAGACGCATACCAAAGTCATGACAAAGTCAGATATTCACCCAATATAAACTCTGCATTTTAGTGTGTTAAAGTAGAGCCTGTTTAGAAGCCGTTCAGAACCTGTTGAAGCCGTTCAGAACCTGTTGCGACGCTCGAGACGACGTTGACCGAGACAGACGCCTACTATTAGACTAGTGTGAGACATAGAAGATTTAACGTGTAACTTATGTTACTCAGCTGAATAAAGTGCTACGACTTAGAATATATTTCGGTGTATCGTGCCGTCTCTTATATTTTGAGGGCGCTTCGCAAGATGGTTGACAAATATCCACTGTGGTAAAAATCCAGTTAAATCATCAAGAGAAATAAGCCATCCATCCTGCCAAGTTATTATATTGGATTATGAAGTACTTGTGAGTGCCAAGAAGAAAGCACATCGGATTCTTTGCCGTATTCTACCATCTATTGTTCTCTGAACAATTGCTGCTTTCCACACAATGGCTGCCATGAAAGACCATGTGAGTACCACTAGTAAATCAAGAGCAAGGCGAGATGTCAACAGCCGATTTATGACTGATGACAATGGCAAACTTCAATATCAAAACTCTGAAGACTCTTTCTGCTTAGAAGACCTTGACATGGAGGGGGAAGATATTAAGAAGACTTGGCTAGGTATTTGGTAGACAAACATTTTGAAGGATTAATCAATGTGGAGTGGGGCAAAACAATGAGGTCACCAGTACGTTTCAAATTTTGCACTGAAGGAAATGACACCCACAAAGCTACAAGTTTTAGTGATGCTTGGATTCATGCTTTATCAGCTACTAGACCAGAATCTATAAATAAGATGAAAGATCTTCAGCAATTCAAATTCACACTGGACGGATCTGAAGGGCAGGTCACTGTGAATGTATACAGTTCTACTGGAACTATCATGTTTCAAGGTCACCACGTAGACTGGCTGTCAGCTAAGCTTGATATGTTACTGTTGGCGGTAAAAGAGAGACTGACTTTAACAGAGGGGATATCAGAGACATGTCTTAAAGAGATCAATGACACAACCACGGAACAACAAACCGAATCATCAACTCAGCCATCATCAGTGAACTTGATAGTCCAATACCTGCCTTGTCATTACATCATTTGACCAACACCATTTCTGATCACACAACACAAAGTAAATCAACAGGCAATTCAGTGTCACTACACAAGACAGTAGCAAATATGAAGAAAACAAAACAGCTGCAAAATTCTACACCGATGAAGTCCAACAAAGAAACACGCCATCCAAGATTCCAAAACGGCAACAAGTAACGAAAACAAATACTCCATCATCAGTGAAATCACGATCCAACCACAATATAAATACTCAGGATCTGGCAACTACCTTATCAGGCATGTTCAAAACTGTTCAGCAAATTGACCATAAGTATTGTGAACTCATCAGAAATGGGCATAACATCACTGACATTGCAAATAAGTTAAGATCATTTGAATCAAATCTAAATCAGCAGAACACTCATATACAACAACTTCTGAAGATGACAGAAAAACATCACCAAATGTACACAGAGATAAAAAGACGCAATCATCACAGAAAGCAAGTGAGTGTGTCGACTGCAGAGATGACATCAAGCAACTGGATAAGAAAATTAATCACCTTAACAAGTCTATCCAAGGATTACAGGAAATGATGCAACAATCTCAAACCAAGGTGGATACCATCCTACAAAACCCAGCAGCAACAACAGAGACATTTTCAGGACACCATTGAAGAGATGCAAAAAATGAACGACTCACTGCTCAAGGCTCAAAATGAAACAGAAGCCAGAATGAAAATGCTGATAAAGGAAAAAGAGGAGAAGCCTCAGCACAACAAAGGGAAATATCAGGAACTATCAACCAACCCTTTCGCACCACTCATGAATGCAGAGAGTGTTCATGGTAATCCATTTGCAAGGGAAGATGAATCATCTGAAGAACAACAGTGGAAAACACCCAGGGTAAAGTTTGTAAGAAAGACTCAGACACTCATTGTTGGTGACTCTATGCTGAAGGATATCAATCCTTCCAGGGTGTACAGAAATACTCATGTGAGAACTCTTAGAGGAAGTAATATTCCTCAAATCACAAGTTATATTCAATCTGTGTCAGCTTCCAACATAAATAATATTGTCATTCATGCTGGTACTAATGATATTGATAGTGGTATCCCTGTAGAGGAATGTGTAAACAAATATTCTGAGTTGGTTCAGGTAACATTAGATAAATTCCCAAAGTCAACAGTTTTTATCTCATCAGTCATTCCAAAACAAAACAATTCATTATTCCATGCTTTAAACACACAACTGCATAAAATGTGCAATATGCATAATAATTTAGTGTTTATCGATCACAACAATATCAATGCAGCAACACATTTGCATGACAATGTTCATTTAAATGACCAGGGTACAGCTCTGTTAGTAAGGAATATTAAGGATATGCTCGCTCCAAACCTTGGTGTGAACCGAAACCTTTTCAGGAGAAGACAGTATTTTCAACATCCTGTTAATCCGGTGGTACAGCAATACGGGGACGCAACACAAGGTTTTCATTGGTCTAGAAATCACCCCATTTTGCCAAAATATGTTGATACACCTCAAAGCCATAGGCAAATGATACCAATCAACAGATATGAGTAACTTTACATTTCAGAAAAACAGCAATATACAAAGTTCACTGTCAATATCCTACTGGAACATACAGGGTTACCAAGAGAGAAAGTTTCAAGACAGTGACTTTATAAATAATATTACTCAACATGACATTATTGGTATTGGAGAAACTTGGCTCACAGAACAATTGAAACATACTTTTCACATTCCTGGGTACTATGACTATTCTGTTGTCCGAAAAAAGAAAAAACAGAGGGGTGGTCTTTCACTTTTGGTAAAAAATACTATAAAGAAGGGTGTAAAAATGGTTCATTCAGATGTTGAAGACATGGTGTGGTGCAAACTTTCAAAAGTTTTTTTCAGATTACAACAGGATATATTTATTTGCTTTGTTTACAACGCACCAGAAAATTCCAAACATAAGTCTGAATCATTTTTCGAACGTTTAGAACAGTTGATCACAAAATATAGCTGTTCTGGATCTGTCATGATTTTAGGGGATTTTAACGCCAGAGTAGGATTACTGCCAGATTTTATTGACAATGATTTCTCAAATCATATACCAGTTCCACCAGGATATTCTGTTGATGCACATCTTAATCGCTGCAATATGGATAAGATCGAAAATAAGTATGGTAGAAACCTCATAGATTTATGTAAAACCACAAATACAAGAATTATGAATGGCAGACTACCTGGAGATATTACCTGGAGATATTTTGTGGAAAATTTACATGTTACCACTGGAATGGAAACAGTGTAGTAGATTATGGTCTTGCAACAACAGACATCATCGATAACTTTGAGTATTTTAAAATACACAATTTCACAATTTTCTCAGATCACTGTCAAATTTCTACTCTTCTCAAACTAACAAATTTTAATCCAAGCAGTGTTAAAGATACTGTGAATTTGTTACAAATGCCCCAAAAATGGAAATGGGATAAGTTATGTGTTTTTAATTACACGGATAGATTAGCATCAGATGAGCTACAAAAAGATTTTGCAGAATTTTTGAATACTAATATTGGTAATAACAAATCTGACATTAACTCAGCCACTAAGCATTTTAATGACATCTTAGATAAGCCTGCAGTGGAATTTTTAATAGACAAAAGCAGAGAAAGAAAAATTTAAAGAGAAAGAAATCAAAATGGTTTGACAAAAACTGTGATGCAGCAAAAAGGGACCTAATAGCAACAGCAAAACTATTAAACAAAGCTCCATATGACAGTCAGTTAAAAATTATCTATTACACAAAGAAAAGAAGTTTAAAAAACTTGTTAAAAATAAGAAATTGCAATTCTGGCAAAACAACTTAGACAAACTAAACAGTCTACATGCCAACAATTCACATGATATGTGGAAATTGATCAAGTACTTAAAAAATAATGATAAAGATAATAATACTGGAGATTGTGTCTCAGCAGCAACATGGATGGAATTTTACAAAATTCTTGCTCAATTGAAAATGACAGGTATAGTGATTTCCAACAGCAAATTATTGATAGTTTAACATCTGAAGAAACTAAGAATCAGGCTAATCAGCAGCTGGATAAGTCAATAACAACTAATGAAGTGTTATCAGCAATTAGAAATTTAAAAAGTAAAAAAGCAGCAGGGATTGATGGGTTTTGTATAGAGTTGTTAAAACATGGTTCCCCCTTTCTCTGTAAACCCTTAGCTAAATTATTTAATGCAGTTCTAGATACATCCAACTTTCCAGACATCTGGAATACAAGCATTATGACACACTTATTTAAAAAAGGAGATAAATATGACCCGAAAAATTATAGGGGCATTTCTGTCGGAAGCTGTGTAGGAAAAGTTTTCTCTTACATTCTAAATGAAAGGCTAAATAGTTTTTTAGATGACAATCATATTATACATAATAATCAAGCTGGATTTCGCAAAAACCATCGCACAATAGATCACATATTTACCCTGAAGACAATAATACATAAATATATTAACAATAAGCAGAACATTTATGTTTGTTTTGTTGACTTTGCTAAGGCTTTCGACTCGGTATGGAGAGTTGGTCTTTTCCATAAACTTCTCAAAAATAACATTAATGGCAAATTATACAGACTTATAAAACACATGTACACCAACACAAAAACACACATCAAAACAAATAATTTTATCTCGCCCAGCCTGAAAGTTGAAAAAGGAGTAAAACAGGGCTGTGTTCTAAGTCCTAGTCTGTTCAATTTATATGTCAATGACTTGAAAACAAATCTAGACAAAGTAAATACTCAACCACCAGTGTTGAATAATACCCCAGTTAACTCATTATTTTACGCTGATGACCTAGTCTTAATCTCTACTTCAAAAGAAGGTCTGCAAAGGGAGTTAAATACACTACACACATTTTGCTCCAATTGGAAACTTGATGTTAATTTACAGAAAACCCAAGCAATTAATTTTAGTAAATCTCCTTTGGTAGATAAACACTTATTTAACTATGGTAGTACATGCATCAAATCTGTTAAGAGCTATACATACTTAGGACTGACAATTAAATCAAACGGTAGTTTTAGTGACACAATTACAAATTTGGCTGATAAAGCAGCAAAATCTTTGTATAGTTTAAAAAGGATTTTATTGCACAACAAAAAGATAAAATTTTCCCTACATCTATTCAATGTTTTCATTAAACCTGTTTTACTGTATGGCTCAGAGATTTGGGGACAAGATTTCATGGATTACAAGAAGTGGGATAAATCAGCAATTGAAAAAACTCACCTCAATTTTGTAAGAACATTTTACAGTGTAATAGACAAGCTTGTAATGCCGCTGTGAGGGGTGAACTAGGACAATTTCCACTTCTACTTGAGATCAAACTTAATATTGTTAAACACTGGCTTCATATCGTACAACTGCCACATTGTAATCTTGCTAAAGAAGCTTTTCTGGAGCAAATGGTAAACAACACTAACAATAGATCCTGGTTTAACTGTTTAAGTGCTTTAATTAAAGACAATGGAATGGACTTTCTCCTTGATAAAGCTCCATCACTTAAACACCACAAAGTTATAACTGGTTTAATGAAAACAAATTTAACAAACAATTATGAAGTCTTTTGGAAAAAGTTGATCACTGATGAAAATAGTAAACTAAGAATGTATGCCAAAATAAAACGTAATTTTAGATTAGAACCCTACTTAACACAGTTGCAAGGTGAGAAAAGAAAATTGCTCACCAAACTTCGCATTAGCAATCATGATCTAGCAATTGAAAAAGGGAGACACACTGTTCCAAAACCCCAATTACTGAAAGATACTGCAATCAGTGTAACACCAACAGTATTGAAGATGAAACACACTTTTTATTAGTCTGTCAGAAATACAAAGTCCAAAGAAAGTACTTTTTCAGTAAAATCAATTTCCCAAACGACGATACTGAAAATCAGCTTATTTCTCTACTAACAAAACAAGAGTTATCTTTTAATGAACAACTTGCTGATTATATTTTTACTTTATATAAACAAAGAAATACCTAGTTATATTTATTATTAGCTACTATTATTATACTGTAATACTTTATCTGTATTAAAGAAAATTTTAACTTATTTTTATATCACACTTTTATTGCCACAAATGTGATGTAAATCCTATATTACAAGCAAGCAATAAAAATATTATTATTATATTATACGTCTACTGCTATATCAAGCCACGCTACGTGACAATATCATCTACCACAAAAACCACTCGACAATGTGTATTGCCGACAAAAGAATCTCTCTGTTACAAAGAAAGCGTGAAATTTGTTTCAAAATGACTATTTTCGATCACTTTTGATAGCCCGGTTCGGTCATCACTAGGCGCCGCCATTTTGAAACCAGCCTATTCTCGCGAGAACGAACGGTCAACTCACGCGAGAATTAAAAATCTTGTGCTGAGAGCTACCGATGGGAATATCAAGTACGTGTTTTACATTAGACTGCCTCTGTTCCCGCCCCTGTTTAATATAATAAACTGATCGGAATCATATAATTTACCAGTTTTAAATAATTTTCGCTAGTGAACTTGGCATTTCCGAGTTAAATTGCTATAAATGTTATTCTAGAAAACATCAAACACAGAAATTAGCATGCTATTGCGTGAAAACATCAATGACGATATACCCTACGCTGCGCTCGCTCTCAGGTCAGACCTGTTACATATTATCTCTAGTAAAGACAATATTTAGGGGTTATTACACGAAGTTTGGGCGATACCGCGTCGTATTCGAGTGATGTGTCCGTATTTTGACGAGTTGCGCAGCAACGAGTCAAAATACGGACACATCACGAGAATACGACGCGGTATCGCCCTAACTTCGTGTAATAACCCCTTTATCATACATGCATGCTTTGGTTATGACTGTTTTCCTACAGACGCTCCGAAATTAGCGACGGAATCAACTTGAAATCAACCTTGCTTCAGGCTGTACTTATAAAATGTTGGTTGCGAAGGAGTGATGACAACCGTATCACTTCTTGATATTATTCCGCTATTGGGCCATTCCACTTCAAAGGAGGGTTTGTGGAGCACTTTTAAAGCAAACAATTTAAATATTACGATGTCGACACAGGTTTTCATAATTTGAAGAAAATTTATTTTTAGTTTAAAATGACGGTGGATGTAAAACATAGGCGAAGGTTTGTAAAATGGGTGTTTTTTTCGTGTTTTGATACGTAACCTCATCCCTGCGTGAAAGTTATGAGGTCGCCAAAATTGGGTCAAAATACTCGCGCCACGCTCAAACTCTTATCGTGTATGAACAGCTGAGAGCACAGAGCAAGCAGCTTTGTGACATCTATGAATGCACATACAGTGGATATAATACCCATACCAGTCAGTTTATCTCGAAGAATTATACATGTTCCCAGACGTCAAATATGCCGAATTTACCTTCTTAGTAAGCAGATTAGGGAAAACATGAAGTGAGTACACTGTAAGCTGTAGTGATACTAGTGTCGTAACTCGTTCATGATTTTGTTGTTGTACGAATAAAACATTTCAAATGTATTTCCGTCGTCTGCTCGTATATTTTCGTTCCTGGCTTGCCTAAATGGAACTAAACTTCCTTAACAACCTAAGCGAAAGTTTCACTTTCCCTAGATGGTACACTGTTATCTGAAACCCGCACCGCATCCTGTGGACTGACAGGTACAAATCGGAAATATCATGTGCACCTTCAACCTTGTCTGTCACGATTATGTTCAGTGCGGTCGGATTTTCGTGGCTCATTATGACTGTAAACGATGTAAATTAATTCACCGCCCAGATACTTTACGCTCATCAACAGGAAACTTGTCGTAGAGCGATTCTATCATGATGCTCTGTCAACCGATATCTTTACGTGTAATGATACTTCCATGGTGTAAATCTTCAGCGTAGACGACACGAAAACACTGCACCGTGCACCGCTACGGGACCGGCCGTGAAGTGACAGGTGTCGGCAAATTATACAAATTTTCAATACGTTTGTTTGTATGTTTTTGGTACAACTGTACTTGTGCCTAAGTGCAATGCCCATGAAGTGACTGCAAACAACATAATTTTGACCATAATCATAATGACGTTTCGGATTGTCATTGTCTTATTCGCTCAGCTGTTTTATATGTACATAAACCAACGAAGGTCATGCATACAGCGAAGGTCACGCGTACGCGTCGCTGTAAGTAGTTCGGTTACAGTGAAAATATAATTCGTATTTTCACTAGTTAAAATATGGGCTCATATCAGTACCGTCTGAACAATAGAAGAATGGCAATACAGGCATAGCATGTATGATAATATCACCTATCTCCCGCCCGGGGATGTATCCACACTGATCTGGGCTGCATATTTTGCCAATTACCAAGACTTATTGGTCTCCAATTGTTTAAGTCTGCCTTATCTCCCTTTTTATAGAGCAAAGAAACTAAACCAAGTTTCTGGCTGTTCGTCAATTCCCCTGAATTAAAGCAAGCGTTAAATGTTTCAATTAGGTCAGACCCTAAAATATACCAGAAGCATTACTATAGACCTTTTCCCGGTTATCCCACAATGCATTGCAGTGACTTTATCAAACACCGTATATAAGCTCAAAACAGCGAAAACATCTGATGTTGTTTTATACAACGGATTGTTATAGAAGAATGACACAAATTTGCAATACCAAATAATGCCCGTGTATTTTCTAACCATCAGCGACGAAAATACAGGTCAGGGTGTAATCTGCCATAGAGTTCTATGAGTAACATACCCTGCGTGTACCCTACGGCTAAAAAGTTCTATGCGTAACGTACGCTTTGTATACCCTGGCGCGCACTGCATCATGGAACCGGTAAAAGAACTATTCTCGGCCTTGTCAGGATATGCAGGATATGTCATATAAGTGCGCCCTCTTGTGCTATCATCTCGTGATAATTTCTCCTGGGAAAAAGTTTTGTGTTTGTGAAGTTAGAAGTAACTATTCACTAGCAAATATGTATTGAGTGATTTTGATTGAAATATATTGCATGAAACATTGTTCAAAACTTGAACAAAGTCGTCCAATAGAAATGCAAGAAGAAACCAAAACTGAATCCGATGCCATGTCTGTCTTCAACTTCAAAAATGGCTGCCCCTCTTGGAAGACAATGCCGCTGATAAGTGAAACTTCGTATTGCACATCGGCGTTAACAGGCATCTGTTCCAAACTTCTGCGAGGTGTACCATGGATTTTGTTCCGAAGAGTCACATGAAGTTGAGCTCTACAGAATACGGGACAACTTTTTCAAGAAGAGAGGAGCGAAGGTTATGGTGAGCTCTTGTGTGTGCATCACGGTCCTTCCGACCTAGCTGTGATATCGCAGCGGTACTTATGGCGTGTATCGAACGCGATCGGGTCATTGAGGTCATCGCCACTGTGGCGATGACCTCAATGACCCGATCGCGTTCGATACACGCCATAAGTACCGCTGCGATATCACAGCTACTTCCGACCGTGTGTGCATGTATGCCTGCTCCTAGCTCCTTGCTGTAGTTTCGTAGCCCCGCTACTCATTTGAATTTTTTGTTTTGGGGAGGTGGTGGCCCCACCTCCCGAAAATAAAAACATCTTCAAGCGGAGTTGCGGGGCTACGAAAGTACGAAACTGCAGCAAGCCTGCTCCACGTTCACGAATATAGTGTGACTGAGGCGCGGGAGTGTTGTAGAATAACGTAATTCTTTCTGCGCGCTGCGTACAGCACATTGGCAACTCCAAGCACCTAGCTGTGGCCTGCCATGCCGTACTGTGTATGTATGTGTTACTGTACATACAATGTTGCTGCGGATCCGTAGCCCTGCCACTCCCTGACTGTTTGTATAAGGGGGGGACCCCACTCCCCCATACAAACAGGCAGCTGCAGGGAGACTGTCAGGGCTACGGATCCGCAGCAACATAAAATGATACATGGCTACACGATGTCTTTCTTTATACCTCGATGGTTTATGCAATTGCTGCAAGTCTTACAAAATCAGGGAGGTAAGGTACATGTAATCTTCATATCTAACAGCTGTTGGTCCGTATGACGAGCCTAACACCAATAATAGGGCACACATTCGTGTTATACTAGCTGTGGAAACGCATCTATCTGTTGGCGGGGTAGCGGACATCGCTATGCGGGTCAAAAGTCAACCCCGTATCCGTGGCGGGGTTGACCTTTGACCCGCATAGCGATGCCCGCTACCCCGCCAACAGATAGCTACGTTTCCACAGCTAGTGTTATACATGCCACAGGCACAAGACACTCGAAACATGCGTATCAAAACCTTTGAGTCAGTCTTCTAGTATCATGGGTGTTGATTGGATCGACCGTGCTAGCATAGACCCTAGCATACTGTGCCTATCACCAATGAGGGCGTGGTGAGTGCATCCAGGTGCGCCGGCTTTTGTCATGTTGGCTGTGTAGTGCCAGCCCATAGGGCTACAATTAAAGTGCAGAAATTTTGCCCCTGTAGATCTGCTAGGCCACGGTCCCTCTACAAATTGAGGGACCGTGGCTAGGCACACAAACGGTCGCACAGTCAGTTAATTTTCCTTATGTTGTGGCAATATAGTCTTGCTTCCTAGTTATTACTAAGCCATGTACACTAACAAAATGGTTGACAGTATATACTTTAGACTGGAAAAAACGACTGTTCAACAGTTTTCCTTAAAATCTGCCACCATCTTGCATGTTGCTGGCTAATCTCACCAAATGTGACTTAGAAGCGATACTACTGTCCATGATTAAAAAATTGTTTTTCAGTATAAAATATACACTGTCAACCATCCACAGGAATCGCAGGGGATTATGTAAAGATTGCAAATAGATCCACATAATTGTCATCAGAGTTTTACATGTACAAGACAATGGGAGTTGGACACACACTGGACTATAGCTATTTTGAAAATTACCTCCTAAATTGTGCAATGTCCATGGTGAGTCCTACCAGTACACCATCTGATTCCTTTGATACATTTACATTCACCTCCCCCCCACTCTCATTACATGGATAGCATTTATTGCTAGTGGCTGTTGCAATTAATAAAAAGTGATTTCAATTTTTGCATGCGCCGCTTTTACAATTACCCCTTTTGACTAGCCCACAAGTCACTGGGCATTTATAGGATACCTGCAGTAGTTGTATCTTGCTGCAAATTCACTCACCCACCTTCTGTGCAACTGCTTGCTGAAGTTTATTGCTTATAGCAATTACCTGACCATCACCGCAACAAGCTTCTGAAATTTATTTCTTCTATTTACTCAGTCTCTGTTATGACATTTTTTACTCTTTGAGTGGCAAAGTCAATTTTTGTCACCTTAAAAAAATGTAACCAAGAAAATATTCAGGTAAAAATATTTTTTATCAGATTTTTCCCAAAAATTTGACCGAAGCTGGAGTCTATGAAAAGTACTGTTAAATTGTTCCAAAATTTTCAAAAGAATTACAAAAATATTCATAAAAATTAGTAAAATGTTGCACTAAAATTTTTAGTGGGAAAAATTATAGCACTCAAAGGGTTAAAGAGTCCACAGACTCAGGACAAGCCTATTTACCCCAATCTGTACAACTCATATATAAACGACAGCAGAGAACATATTGTTGAAATATTACTTCTCCTGAATAATATTAAGGCTGTGATTTTGATTTCCTTCATTTTTTATTTCAATTTTTTTTGGCAAGGTATGGAGTGCTCCACAAGTACATCAAACCGGCTGACTTAGTGATTTGCTGATGGTAACTCACGGCTCAGTGAAGACCTATACGACATTGGCTACCGTAATATTGTCAATATAGATATCATTGACTCCGTGATCAAACAGATGAAGTTGAAAAATGCCAAGAACAGGCCAGAGATAGTGTATTAAAAAAATGGACATGTTGGATGTAAGTTGCAGTTGTTTATTTCGTATGTGGCAATGGGAACTTTGTTTTGAAATGTGCCCTCATTAGTTCATTGTGCCCAAAATTATACTACTAATATTTTGCCATTGAGGGCAGCCTTCAGACTGGGCTTGTTAAAATATAATGCAGATATATTTAATAAACAAATTCAATCTGGTGATTTTTGCTGCATTAGTGGAGTAAACATGTACGGAAAGTGAGGTTAAACCCACCAACATGATGTACACAACAAGACAAATGTATAAAGCTGTCGGCAACTAGATGGCTAGTGCAGACCGTGTCATGAATTCCTCCGTATCCTTGATGCCTAACTGCTGTTGATATTCCAGATGGAATACAAGGAGAGTGACTTCAATGTTGTCCTGGACAAGTCCACGCTGGATGCAATGATGCTGGACAGCAGCGAGGAAATTCTACAAAAAGTTGACAGAATCTTTTCTGAGATCAATAGTGATGAAAATCGGCGGCAGATACATCTGTATATCACTGTCTTAGAAACATATCCGTCAAAAGGTCTTGGACTATTTCCCTAATGAGTGAATAATTATTTCATTTACATTATCAGTGTTTTGTACTTTAATACTACATCAATGTCAGAATTGAAAAGCTAACAAGGTAGTGTGTCCTCTTTGATTGGAAAATTAAAAAAATTGCCTGAAACATACTGTATAAAATGGATTATGATCATGATCATAGTTATATCTTGAAAACAAACTCTTCAAGGAAAGCATCAAATCAACTTGTGCAATTTTAACGTCATTTCAGATTCAGCTTATACTTCCATTGCCCTTTTAAGGAAAATTATTGCCATGTGCTTCCTGGTGGGGAAGTTCTAGTTGACTTCTGTAGGAATTCAAAGTTTTAGCATGAGTGAAGAGTTAATTGACAGAAAGCTTTAGATACCAACAGATCGGGTTTTCCAAGAGGGCCTCTAGAGTCTCTCACAGCCCCTCATTGGCTGTGCATTTTAGCCCTCTTTGTGTTGTGTGGCATAACCCAACTCAGGGAACTGGCATAGCCAGACCATGAGTGCATATAAGAGTATGACAAAGATTAGAAGCTGTGTAGAGAACAGGAACTCTGAGAGAGTCTAGGGGACCTCTATACCCACCTCAGACCCTTTTGACTCCCCAGCCTACCCGTGGTAAATGAGAAATGTCATCTCTGCACTCAAATCTTTTTAAGTTCTTTCCTAGGCTTTATTAACCTATATCTGCCAACTCTTGTGAGGTGTCGAGGCTAATGTTTCAGTGAAGTGACCAAAACACCTCATGTCCAATGTTCAAAATTATTGTTTGTTTGATGTTACTGGCCCGCAGTTGCTTGGCTTTTCTTGGCAGCCGTTGATGTCCTGGCAGCAGTTACTGACTGGCCAACGCGTTCACCCAATGATCTACACATGTACAACAGCCTAGAACTAAAATGACAGTCTGCTAAAGTTTACTCCTTCAGTTTATTCTGTTTTGATATTGATATGCCCAGAGACTTGTAGCAAGTCAAGATATTACTCTACTGTTGGGACATGCCACCGGCACATTACCTGACTTTAGAATTTTGAATATTTTTGCCGCCAATCACAGTCATCTTGTGTGTTTTTCTAAAATTCAAATCAGAGACCACTAGAAGTTGAGTTTCTTCTGCTAATTGTCATATCTGACTTCAAGTTGCAAATTTATGCAAAGGAGTACATCGCACAATGGTTCTGCATGTGATATTTGTATCTTACATCTCACTACTGCAAACATTGCACAGTAACAATCAGATGTTTAATCAGTTATCTGTACATCTTCAAATTTCATTTTCAAATTTCTGTCGTTTGTGATCAACTTCAGTCACCTTCGGTTTTAGTTTTACGAAATCAAGCTGCTGACAATTAACAGTAGTTTTAGTTTCTTTTTTATACCAGAACTGTTACTTTTGTTGGCTAGAAAGAGACTTCATTTCAGCTTCGCCACCATCCAGTCAGCATTTCCGTTTGTGAAAAAGCAAGATTTGCTCTTTTTGTAGATTTTCCATGTTTACTCAGAATAGGTTCCAGTGCCTTCATACATGTAGGTCTGTTTTCACCCGTAGGCGCACCTCATTCTTTTCAGAGGGTGGATGGTTAGAGTACATCAGGTCCATGAGAGTTCATCAGATGACTCTGATGGTAAGGAATTACAGTTTCCTGTGTTTGCGTTTGTCTGTACAAAGTTTAAGAAAATGCCACAAATGCAGAATAGGGTAAGTGGATAAATCCCCTTCTGTGCCCTCTTCCATCCATTTTTTGGCATTGATTTATTCTTCACCACAAATGATCCAGTTATGCAATTTTAGTGTCGGGACTAAAAAATGCCTCAGACCAAGTTGAGACAAAATGTTGCAAGTTGTTAAGGTCATACATGTAGTTGATTGACAAGTAGAGCGACTTTCGCGCCTCTTTTCAGGCAATTAAGTTAGTTCGTTGTTACATATCAAAGGAGAGACAGCGTCGTTCACATTCTCGGCACCGTAACTTCCTCATCACACAATTTAGAACCTGCTTCTAAATGTGCCCAGCCACATTGATGTATTTAGGCCCCATTATTTTATCTGAGGATTGGATTTGCCAGCAGGTGACAGTAGACCAGTATAACCACAAAGTGTGAACAAAGTTATCAAATCAAAAGACCAAGAGACAAATTTTTCTATGTGTAAATATCAATTTTAATTTCTTAAATTCTGTGTTAACAGTGAAAGCACCAGAGAGAAATTACTAAGAATAATAGAGAAAAAGATCAGGGAAATTCAATCTTAGTAAACTTTCTCTCTCTCTCTCTCTCTCTCTCTCTCTCTCTCTCTCTCTCTCTCTCTCTCTCTTTCTCTACTTTGCTATAGTGTAATATTTAGCATCTTGTTTTTGTAAAACATGTTATATACATATATTGAAAAGTTGTATTGTTATGGGCATTTATATAGAACACGTCCTTTTGTAAAACGTGAAGCTGATGCTACCAAGAAAGAGAAATCTATTATTCTGTTCTCTCAAATGGTTTTTACAGCAAAAAACAAAACAAAAAAAGCAAGCAAAAAAAACTTTCTGCAGTTTGGCATTCAGTAATTTTTTCTGCAGTAGGATTAGAAATTTAACATCTACCTGTCTAGAATAATATTTTGTACATGTAGTTGACAAAGAATTGTTTGTCTCATTTCTCTGTATATTTCATTTGATTGATCAGTCGCTTGATATTGATTGATTGATTGATTGATTGACATTGTTGCAGCTACTTGAGTTGTGTCTAGATGAAGACAGACCTGCCAAGAGAGTTGAAACAACACAGGATATCCTTGCAGCTGTGGAGGAAAGACAAAACTATGCACTGTTGAGACACAATCTTGTCAAAGGGTATGATCAGTAACTTACTTTGTATGATGGCTAGTCCTACGACAGTGCTTGTAGATTGAACTTTCTCTACTTGTAAATGGAATATTCTCTGTAGAATTTTCAGCTGCAGCAGAAATTACTGCAGCATGCTGTTTAGATGGTTAAAGTATTTTAGTTGTAGGAGGCATACATGTATTTTACAGAACAGTAACTTACAGCATGATGGAGGCCACCAGAGAACCACTCACCTGTGGTTCCTCACCAGTCAGCCAAACTGAAAATGTTACACTTATTGTACTTTTACACTTTGGTATCAGAATTTAGACATTAGACCAACATTCAAGACATATTATATTGTTCCAAACTTACACCTCTATTCAGTCAAGACTGGTTCATTCAAGCAGCTTTAAATATGAATGATATGATTAGGATCTAGCAAACACCAAACAATAAGGACCACTGGCTGTGGTTAGGAAAACCCTGATGAACCTGTAGAGGACACTCTTTCCAATGTCAACTATATGTCTCAGTCCTACTTGATAATTGTACCAATTCAAGTGCAAGTTTTGAAACAACTGCACGCATGTGCACTGCAGTAATTTGTGCTTTAAGGTAGTTTGTTCCTCGGAATTGAAACACTTCAATCGTTTTCCTTAAATTTCCTCAAGGAAACTTTTAACCATTCCAGTTTGAAATCAAGAATAAAACTCAGGAGTTGCTGTGCAAAGTTTTGTACTAGAGAAATAAATTATCCAATATATATAGACGCTTAAAATTTGAAATGGCTGCCATCCCTGAACTCTGAGGGGAAAAATAAAAAAGTCTATTCTCACAAAAAATAAGCCAGTGAAAACTATTTACTCCATGGGGAAAAAGAAATATTTATAGTGAAAATTTTACAAACGACATGAGCTTCAAAGTGAGCTCCACAAGTTGTAGAATCAAAATGCATTGTGAAAGTGAGAGATTCTGAATATCTCTCCTCAAGGCACACGCTACCTTAAGGTACATGTACTCACCTGAGTGCCATGCCACACAGAGATACAAGAACACTGAAACTACTGATGAAGGATGCTCTGTCTCCCCTTTCCACAAGACACAAAATGAAATGCGCAATCTTGAGAATAATTATGTGTGATGTGACACTTTGCTTCAGTGTTTCCTCACCAGTCAGCCAAACTGAAATGCAAAGCAAAAAGTAATCTGTTCAGTCTGCATACCCTTTCCAAAAATCAGTCAATTGTCACTGTCAAATATCATGATACTAATGATGTTTTCTCACTGCGGAATAGGGTTAATGCCGAAGCAAGAGTATACAGTAACCATACAGTGAAAGCCTGAAACATTTAACCCTTTCAGCACCAAAGTCAATTTTTGTCACATTTAAAAAATATACCCCCGTCAATTTTTTTCAGATTTTTGCCAAAATTTTATTATAAAACTGTACGCGATGAAATGTGATGTCCATTTGGTCCAAAATAATAAAAAACTTGCAGAAAAATTCATAAATATTGGTAAAACATTGCACTAAAATTTCGGAGGGAAAAATTACAGCATCCAAAGGGTTATTGAGGATGATTTCTTTAATTGTCAATGAGTGACACCTGATAGATTTCTAAAATATCTTAATCAACAGTGATTAGCCACATCGAGGTTTTTATACCATGTGTTCCAGGTGCCATTTCTGTCAATTGGTGATGACGTTGGTCAGCAAACTATTCAATATCGAGGTCACAGTGACCTCAGTGGTGACTTTGTGGTTGAAGATGTTGAAGTTGTCAACTATTCAGGAGATTGATATTTCAAAGCAATCAGAATGTAGTCCAATCACAAGCAAGACTGAAAACAGGTGAGCTAAAGGATATTATAAAGCGTGCTTTTCAATCCCTAGGTGTAATTGTACTGATCTATACTCTGTGAAATTCCTTTGTACACAGACATGCCGAAGCAAGAGTATGACACAGACCTGTACCCTGTGGTACAGTGGTACAGGTCTGTGTCAGCAAAGACATCCCATTGCTGTGACAGGGGCTGATGTGCAGGTCTGTATCCAGGGCTGTGGGGACAGAACTGTGTACAGTGTTGTGGTCACAGACCTGTGACAGTGTCTGAAATCTCTCCCTGTCTCAGCACTGTATTTACAGCACTACATAGCAATGTGAATACAGATCTTTAACAGGGTCAATACTTTTTTTAATGTGCACACAATTACACAGCAAGAAAACTATACGGGCAGATTTCAGTACATGCCTCTAACAGGATCTGATCAGTATCTGTAACAGTCCTAAAGAAATACATGTAACCTCTGTTACAGGACCTGTAAAATTGGTCAGATATCAGGGTTATATGAATAGGTCAGTATCAGGCTTGGTATTACAGGAATGTATATAGCGATGTAATTTCTGAGTGTATCCAGTGCTGTGATCACATGACTGAAATACTGGTGTACAGACAGGGGTATGTCAGTGTTGAATTTGCAGAACCTGTTACAGGACCTGAAAATTTGTTAGATTTCAGGGCTGTAAATTTCTAGAAAATTGGGCTAATTTTGATGTGAGAAATGAAAACAGGCATAATTGTGTGCACATTAAAATAATTATTGTCCCTGTTACAGGTCTATGCCCACGGCACTATTCACAGTCTTGTAAATACAGTACTGAGACAGGGAGAGATTTCAGACCCTGTCACAGGTCTGTGACCACAACACTGTACATAGTCCTGTCCCCACAGCCCTGGATACAGACCTGCACATCAGCCCCTGTCACAGCAATGGGACGTCTTAGCTGACACAGACCTGTACCACAGGATTTTGTCAGGGTCTGTACAGGGCCTGTCAGAACAACTATTATTTTTTTTGCTGCACATGCCTGTATTCATTTCTGTTATCAAGGTCATACTATTCTGGAGTATTGATGTTCAACACGGACAGAATCATAAATATGAAAGATGGTGTAACATAGACATTTTATTGTGATGTGGTTTGAATAATTATTCAAAAGTGACTTTAAACTGTGTACATGTAAGCTGCTCTGAGATACTGTCTTAAGTGAAAGTGAAAGTAACCAATTGACAATAGATTGAGAGTATGTGAAGTTTGAAAGTCTTGTTTACAGAAAGTTACTCTACATTGGATCAATATGTTTGAGCATACCTATTCTTGATGGTATAAGACGTGATGTTAGAAATTCGATTCAACTCAATGGAACATGAAAAGTGGTGTCTGAAAAGTGCAGGGGGAAAAACAAAGAAACTTCCACCCGCTCTGTTCCCTGTGCATACAACAAAGCAGACATTACAGGGGTCACAGGGCCACAACTTTGATCTTTTTATTGCCTGACATACACATCTAGATAGGAATACAGTTTGCCCACTCAGATTCATAACGACCTAGATGCATACATTAATGTAGCTGTAATGGAGGAAATTCATCTTGTGCCATTTGTCTCTGAAAGCCATAATAATAATATCACGTAATGTCATGAAACAAACTTGGATTGTAGATAAGCATTCACACAGTAAACTCTTCAACTTTTCCTGTCACTTGCTGGTGAGTTTTGTGTTATGTTATTGGAAAATAAAATGATGTAACACTCTTTTTTGAGATGGCACTAAAATTTAGGGGTGGGGGGTGCATGTTGGAACATTTCTGTTACCATATTCTGGGAGGAGACTGTGTATCCTTAAATATGAAAGTATTTTCCCTTTATCATACATGTGAAACATATGTTCACATCTTCTGGGGACATGTACATTGCAAATTTACATACATACATGTACGTAGAAACTAGCATTCCTAGGTGAATGTATACATCCAAGTACACATATTTACATACATACATGTACATACATGTACTAGTACACATGCAGACATGATTGTATCAGTGACAAATAAATGTGTTCTACTAACAGATATCTACGATTTATCTGCTACATGTACCTTCCCTCACCAGGCAAGGATGCTGAGTGCATTTCACCATCAAGTCGCTTTAACACATAGAAAATGCCAATAGAGTTTATTAAGATAATTAAGTCAATATAGTACAAGGATCATGAAAAAAGTTATAATGTAAAGATATGACTTCATGTAGGAGCATACTTTAGTATAGGATAAAGCCCGAGTACAAGGCTCTTCTGGTATATAAAGTCCAACCCAACGATAAAATGTTGAGGCTGCAGGCCGAGACATTTTATCGTTGGTTGGACTTTATATACCAGAAGATCCCGAGTACGAGGGTTTTATCCGACTTCAAAACTATCGCCCTAACTGATATATTTTCGTTTTCAATGTGTTTACGTCAACCGTCCCCTTTGTCAATGAACATGTTTAGGATATGAATTTAAACTTTTATTTGTGAAATAGCCTTCCAATGTAATGGAACATTCTATAAATGCCCTAGGGCACATTAGTTTATGTTTGTACCACCGCAGATTTTGTGTTGCAGCTGGTTTCCGCTTTGTTACCAAATTAGAATATTAGGGAAAAAACGTACCAGATGTCTACAGAATATGACATGTTCACTTTACTACGGCGCCGTCATTCGTTTCTGGAATTAGGTGACCAAGGCTTTACAAGTAAATAAAACACCCTGAATTGAGCACTCTGATTGGTCAATCAACAGTCGATAGTTTTTAGTCCCCACGGACACCGTCCGGGGGGACTTATAGGTTTGGTCATGTCCGTGCGTGTGTGCGTGCGTGTGTCTGTGCGTGCGTGCGTGCGTGCGTCTGTGCGTCCGTCCGTCCGTCCGTTCACGCAGATATCTCTGAGATGCCTGGAGCGATTTCATTCAAACTTGATACAAGGATTACTTCATATGTCATACAGATGCACGTCAATTTGTTTTGTGATACGATCCAATATGGCCGCCAGGCGCCATTTTATTACGATTTTTTCATGTACAGAGCCATAACTCAGGCATGTTCCAACCGATTTTATTCAAAGTTGGTACAAGGACATTGACCAATGTCATAGATATGCACGTCAATTTGTTTTGTGATACGAGCCAATATGGCTGCCAGGCGGCCATTTTATTACGATTTTTTCACGTACAGAGCCATTACTCAGGCATGTTTCTACCGATTTTTTAATCGTAGTCACAGCATAAACAATAACAATGTTCAGTAAGGTACAATGTACATGCATATTGTGTACATGTAGACACAGCATGTGCGATAGACATGGTTTCCATGTCTGTGTTACCTAGCTGCACATGCTTTTGGTTTACCATGGATTTACATATACTGCCTTTGCATACCATTTCTGATCCATTTGCAATTTCAGTTTACTTCATGGATAAACACTGTGTTTTTATCTCATTAGTGCAAATTATAACTGACAAATTGTACATTGTACATTCCCATGAGCACAAACTGTGTACCACTTCTTGTAGACTATTTGTGCGAGGCTTTGACAAATCTGGATGCAAATTAAGGGATTACCCAGTGTTTCAATAGCACTCATACATACATTGTTGAGCGCATAAGTTTCAACAATCCTAGTTAAGCCAATCATATCCGACATACCGGTACATGTATATACCCAGATGACTTAGAAATCAAAGAAACAACTAAAAGTGCCAACTCGGCAACATACACAGACATATATTTTCCAAAAATTAGCCAAAATACACTGTATAGATGTACCATGTTGTATGACAAAAGGAACTTTTTCAATTTTGAAATCATAAACTTTCTCTTTTTGTCAAGTACATGTAATATACCAACTACTCCAGCCTATGGTATATACACTTCACACCTCCATAGACATGGTAGAGTTTGTAACTCATAAAAACTTTCAAGTGAGACAGCCTATTGGCAACAAAAGCTGGTGAGGCAAGGATTCTCAGAATGTAGATTGGTTAGATCATTTTAAGTTCTGTAGTTGATACATAGACATTATATCAAAATGTGATGAGTTTGTTTCTAAAATGATGAGGCTTAGACTCACAACAATAATTTGGTGGCTTTAACGGATTACACAAAATTTGTCACTTTTGGCCAATTGTGATGGCTGTAGCATGCCAGCAGGGTACGATCACCAATTCCAGACACCTGGTACCTCTACTAAGCATTGGTTAAAGATGATCCCACTGTTATTGCAATTTTCTATTTGATCGCTGGACCTAGTAAATTATTTATTTACCTTGAATGATACATGTATTATTTGATCTGTTATGATCTTGTATTGCATGGGCTTGGTGTGATCATTTTGAATTTGTATACAGCACATTCTGATATAAATATCTTTGGCATTTAGAGAGAAAGAGAAAAGGAAAGAGCGGTAAAAAGAAAGGACCTCTTATCACAACTCTGGATCACAGCTATCTAAACTGTGAACACCATATCACCATGGCAACAGGCTTAACACTTACCAGATTTTGAAACTCTTTTAGGTGAGTAGCATTTTTAGCTCCCATAGCCATATGTATATATGGCAATGGAAGCTACTCTTATAGGCTAGGGAAATGTCTGTATGTATGTATGTCTGTATGTCTCTATGTCTGTACGTCTGTGTGTCTGTGTGTCTGTATGTCTGTATGTCTGTCCGTCAACATCAAAAACTCCAAAACCGCTGTACATTTCATCTTGATATTTGGTGTGTACATGGATGATGGGCTGTAGATGAGATTTTTGTTCAAATGAAGTTGTCATTGCCAAAAATATGCAATTAAGTGAAAAAATGTAAAAACAGTCAAAATTGAAAAAACTCAATAACCACTGAGCAGATTACATGAAAAATTAGCATGTAAGTACTTTGGGCTGACATGAAATGATTGTGCACATCTTGGGTCAGTATCTTGGACTTGCTATTTTCATGAATTTTTTTGTAATTTTCTCCCATTTTTGGTCAAAAAATCTCCTGTTCTGAAACCACAAGTCCGATTGATTTGAAACTTGGTATGGAAGTGCATAGGGGTGACCTTTCCCAAATTTGGGCAAATCGTAGTGAAATTTGCATATTTTTAGTTTACACGTCCACAGACTCCCATGTATAAGGCAGATCTCCATAGACTCCCATGTATAAGGCCACGAAAAATAAAAATTTAGTTTCTCATCGTACTCATATTGCAAAAAGGATGCAGTGACACAATTTTTAGTCCCCACAGATGAAGTCCAGTGAGCTTATAGATTGGGTCATGTCCGTCTGTTCGTCCATCCGTGAGTCCATCCGTTCACGCATATATCTCGGATATTTTGACAAAATGTCATGTGACCTTGATGACCTTTGATCTCAAATATACATACCGTATTTGTCCATAACTCAGTAACCACAAGTGCTACAGCCTTCATGTATGGTATGATGGGACACCTTATGACGCCACATATTGTACCTCATTAATTATGCACATATCTAATTTTGAGCGAGCCAATAGAGCTAGAGGTCTGATTTTTGGTATATAGGGATAACTTAGCAAAACAATTTTTTTGACAAAATGTCACGTGACCTCGGTGACCTTTGACCTCAAATATACATATTTGTCCATAACTCAGTAACCACAAGTGCTACAGCCTTCATGTATGGTATGATGGGACACCTTATGACGCCACATATCGTACCTCATTAATTATGCACATATCTAATTTTGAGTAAGCCAATAGAGCTAGAGGTCTGATTTTTGGTATATAGGGATAACTTAGCAATACAATTTTTTTGACAAAATGTCACGTGACCTGGATGACCTTTGACCTCAAATATACATATTTGTCCATAACTCAGTAACCACAAGTGCTACAGCCTTCATGTATGGTATGATGGGACAGCTTATGACGCCACATATTGTACCTCATTAATTATGCACATATCTAATTTTGAGCGAGCCAATAGAGCTAGAGGTCTGATTTTTGGTATGTAGGGATAACTTAGCAAAACAATTTTTTTGACAAAATGTCACGTGACCTCGGTGACCTTTGACCTCAAATACATATTTTTCCATAACTCGGTAACCACAAGTGCTACACCCTTCATGTTTGGTATGATTGGACACCTTATGACGCCACATACTGTACCTTAATAATTATGGGCATATCTCATTCTGAGCGAGCCAATAGAGCTGGATGTCTGATTTTTGGTATATAGGGATAACTATAGGAGAGAAATTATTTGACCAATGTCATATGACCTCGATGACCTTTTACCTAAAATATATGTTTATGTCAATAAATAAGTGTTATGTCCTTTGTATTTAGTAGGATGGGAGACCTTATGACAACACACGCTTTACCTCATTAATTATGTACACATCTAATTCTGGGCAAGCGAATAGAGCTAGAGATCTGATTTTTTGGCATATAGGGATTAATTAGCAATATAATTTTTTTTTTTCAAAATGTCATGTGACCTCGATGACCTTTGACCTTGATTATACATATATATGCATATTTCAGTAACCACAAGTTCTATACCCTCCAATTTTGATAGGATATTAGACCTTAAGATGTCACATCTTGTACCTCATTTATAATGCGCATATGTATTTCTTGGCTGGCCAATACTGCTAGAGGTCTGATCTTTTTTCCCGATTTAGAACCATAACTTAGACATGCCACATGTGTTTCAAATTGGGAACAACGACATAGACCTATGTGCCCATAGATCTCAACATATACACTCCAGTGATACTTCTTAATGACCATATTTTCCTGCCCCATCAAGACTAATACTCCTATTACAAGTGGGGACTATGTCATTGTAAATGACTTGTTGAGTTAATGGTTGTATCACAGTATTCGATATATCTCATTCTGTATTTTTTCCATTTTATATTCTGAATAATTACATTAAACATATTTCACTGTCTCCAGTACATTTCATTTAAGTATTTTCACTTCATGCACTTTATTCCCTTTCACACATGTTCAAATATCTGACCAGAGAAGAAACACTAAATAGTCCAGGATGGGAGCTACAGTGTCATTGACGCTATTATTAATGTACATGCAGTTTTTTGATGGTGAAATTTTAAAAGATCATGTTGTAATATACATGTAATATAGTACAAATCTTGTAAACATTACAAATCGTGTACAAAGTTTGGCCAAAGGTCAACTGAATGGTTGAAGGAAGCACAGTATTTAGCTTTCCTCTGCAAACAGACAGTATGTATATAATGGTATGCTAGAAATTTTGCATTTGCATGGCGTCAATTTTTTTCAATTTCTATGACAATGTACGGATAATCCTGTGCTTAAAGGTATACAGTCACCTGTAATCTAAATATGCCCATATATGGTTAAAGGGGCATTCCTTGGTATTCAAAATGCCAATGTGAGGGCGCTGTTTTTAAAAAGCGGCCACCTGCTTAAAATCTGTGATTGGTTAGATTTTCTCTTTCCATGGTAACTGTGGCAAAATTGGAACAGGTGACAGTATACCTTTAATTGTCCAGAGCAAAGTCCGTAATGTACCGGTAGAATGCACCTCAGGAACAGATATTCAGACTCTCAAACTTTTATAATACAATGTCAGCGTGTTCATTTTTAGCCGGATGCCGGCCAAATTGACCGGCTACTTTCGTATTTTGGCCGGCTACTTTTCAGCACTGTTTCGCTCTCTGGCCCGGAAATTCTGGTTTTGATAACAATAATTAGATTTTTTTGGTGGTCTTGCAAGCCGCAGATAATATTTCAGAAGTGCCGATGTGGCTATATGTAGTCTAGCAATTTACGCGGTGAACTTGTTGCTATCACTGTAGTACCGCGATCAGCGAACGTGGTGTACTATACACTGGGAATCGCTCTCGAGGTCAACCTGGCTCGCCCGATCACAGCCCGAATTATTCCGACGTTCACATCGGGTATAGCCGAAAATTGGACTAACATACAATTACGTTATGCCCGCGAATAGCCGACCATTTCCGAATGAAGCCGACTTTTGTTTCGCTCAAACGCGGAAGAGAAAGTCGACGCTTGAGAGCTTTGGTTTTCTGCGTAAGAGTAGGGCCTAGTCTGATGGCTTGGTAGGTTTTTGATCAAATCTAAAGCGACCACAAGTTACTGAGTCTCATTTTTCATACTTTCGAAACGCCACGTCAATCTATCCATGGTCGATCACGATGTCAATATTCAAGTCAGTTGATCGACATCGCGTTTTGTGGAGGGGCCGTGGTTGTGTGCATCGCGGAAGAGAAAGTCGACGCTTGAAAACTTTGATTTTCTGACTTTGTCTGTTGGTTTTGGGAGGTTTAGATCAAATCTAAACAAACAAAAAATTACTTGGTCTCACTTTTCGTACTATTGAAACGCTACTTCGATCACAGTGTCAAATTTCAGGTCGACCGATATCGCGTTGTGTGTACTGTGTTACAATTGACTACCGGTACTTTGTACACACACGGCGTAGTACAGGCTGGCGTTCAGTGTCGTTAGTTTGAGGTTTTATCAAACATGAACACTGAAATTTAGCTCTCTTTTTCAATTATATTCAACATCAGCAAAAAATCAATAATCAGCTCGCGGATTCGTTTTATTGTGAAATTAGTACAGTGAATTAAATTCACTGAAAATTGTGTTCCTGTAATTCATTGAATTGAATAAACTCTTTGATTTTACTGTATCGTCAATCAAGTTTATTTAAATCAGTAAAACACTTTGTACAGCAGGCTGGTCAGGATTCTAGCGGATCATTATCTGGATTGTGAAAACCCTAGATCCCATTCTATGATGTATTTCAAAATGTTTGTTCAAGTCATGAGCTAAACATAATTCTACACAACAGTCTGGTGAAATTTTGCTATTATCCTTGTCAACTGAATGCAGTTGACAGGCCTGAGTGATATCAAATTAATTTTTCTGACTTTTCTTTTAAACTTTATCCCTTGAAAACATGTTGTAATTGGCAATGATAATGATTATTCTGTATGCTGAAATGGTCTTTAATACTGTACAAAATGCATAAAATTACTCCAAAATGTCTTCAAAATTTAAAAAGTTCTTGCCCACCCCGTCCCTGAAACCCTCCCCCTTTGTGTGTGTTGAAATAACCTTTTATACACTGTATAAGAATGCATGAAATTGCTCAGAAATGTCTTCAAATTTAAATATAATCCTTAACACTCTCATGCTGAAATGGTCTTTCATACAATCAATAATGCATGAAATTACTCCAAAATGTCTTCAAATTTTAAAAATTTCCTGCACACAGGGAGGGGACCCCTCCCTGAAACCCTCCCCCTTTGTGTATGTTGAAATAACCTTTTATACACTGTATAAGAATGCATGAAATTGCTCAGAAATGTCTTCAAATTTAAATAATAAACACTCTCATGCTGAAATGGTCTTTCATACAATACAATAATGCATGAAATTGCTCAGAAATGTCTTCAAATTTTAAAAATTTCTTGCACACAGGGAGGGGACCCCCTCCCTGAAACCCTCCCTCCTGTGTGTATGTTGGAATAGCCTTTTATACATTGTATAAGAATGCATGAAATTGCTCAGAACTGTCTCCCCCCCCCCCCCCCCCCCCCCCCGCCCAGGGAACCTGGTTGCACACAGAAGCTAACCGCCTACTTTTCTGCATTTTCCGCCTACTTCAAAAGTTTTTGAGAACCCTGCAATGTACTATATTGGTCTACCACTAACTGTGACAGGCTTACTTTGAAGCTCTTGGAGTAACTAAAGTCTTAACGGGCTTATTTCTGTGAAAGTGGAAAATTGAATTTTCCCCATAGAATTAACACCGGAATGCCGGTCAATGTGATGTTCAAGAGTGAGTAAACATTTAGTAATTTGCTTCCCCAGTACTCAATTTTTCAAGGTGACCCCTGATTGTCATTCATGAGTTTGAAAGGCAATGATATACATGTAATGTTTCTTTACCAAATGTTTCAATGAAAGTTTAAGCACAATAAATCATGTCTTCTTGATTTATTCATGTCTTATTTGTATTCTTCATTTCAGATCAAAATATAAGTCTTCTCCTGATTGGTCTAGGAGGAGGCGGACTGGCCATGTTCATGCACAAACATTTTCCAAAGGTAAAGTTGGTCACAATCAAATTGAAACCATAAACAGAATTAATTTACTTTAGAAGTACCTGTTCACAATACTTTCAAAAATGAATCAGATGTCATAATTATCTTTCCTTCATGCAATTTTAGTGACTCAATGTAAAGGCAAACATACATGACGCCTTACTTTGATAATCCATATGCAGTATGTACACACTGAAATAAGCTATTACAGTAATTTTTTAACCGTAAAAAATTTGTAACTTAGTACAGTACAGTACAGCAGGATCACCATTTTAACTGTGAGCCTCTAATATCATGTCTTTGAAAATACACAGTGAATCTATGAAAAGGTACATAATGTAAATATCATATCTCCTGGTGACCTGATTGTTCTAGGGGTTGTCATGTCAAGAGATTGAGTAGATTAAATCACTAAATTACATGTACATACCATTTGTACATTAGTTTTGAAACAATGTACACGTGAGTATATGACTTCAGAGGTTGTTGAATGAAAACTTTTCTCACTCAACACCACAGGCACAGAGACAACAGATCCTAGTACAGCTCATGTAAATGTTCTATCGTCTCTAATCTATAGGTACATGTTACAGCTGTAGAACTGGATTCAGCGATTGTTGATGTCTCCAAGAAATGGTTCGGATTTGTTGAAGACAATAGAATGAACGTGTTTGTAGGGGACGGTCTGAAATTCATCGAGGAAAAGGCAACTGAAGGTAATCGTGGAACAGCTTCAGCATTAAAGTTAATTGCAATTTTCAGTCACTCATTGCTTGCACTATGAAGAGACATAATCTGCATAAATGAAATGTACTTCAATTCAAAGCCTAACCAGTGAAATCTTATCAGCTTCAAATTACACCGTTGATTTTTATCCTGCCAAGTTCATCCATCACCACCGGGTCAAGTTGGTTAAAACAAGTATGACATAACTTTTACCAGATGCTACATTTGAACAGAGACTTTAACATTTGAAGGCCCTTTAGCACTTGCATGTTAAAGCAACTCAACTTTCAAAGATCAAATGGTCAGGCGGCAACTTGTGAAAACAATAACAGAGCAATGAAATTCAAATAGTCACCAGTATAAACTCTAATCAGATGTAAGTCATTGCTTCAGATAAATGAGACTGCATGTTCAGAGGACAAAGCCAATATGGCAGATGTGAATGGAAATAAACTGGCAAATGTGACCACAGAGTAGGACAGTTCTGTTAGACAAGGGGCCCACAGGAGGTTACAGAATCATTAGGCGCCGGGTAAAAATTAACCTTCTCCTTACAATGCCATCATGGGAAATAAAATGTCACATTTTTAGCGACGAAGTTACGTAACTGAGGAAGCTTATAGAGTTGGGAGAAGCAAAGTTGACGTCACTTCCATCAACAACTTCCGTAAAACTATTTTGTCACACCACGTGATCAGTGTTATCTAACGACTACAGCATACCATTCACGCTGCAGCACACTCACTATCAGCGAAATAGTATCGTGTTGGATTGACATTATAATTGAACCTAGAGCGTACGTGTGAGTGTATTGGCTTACATGAAAATGCGATAGACAATGATGCATTTACGTTAGAACGTCCATGCTCGATCAAATTGTTTTTGTTCTGTCGGTGTAAATTACGAGATTGGTGGATGTGGATGGACATCTTGCGTGCGTTTGGTCTTTGTCTGACATGCATGTCGTTTCGATCTCCTTTTTACTTTGCAGGGGAGAATGAATTACGTTCCTCATGGGTTTCAAATATGTAAAAAAAAAATACGAAGTTTTGAGTGGATTTACGATTTCGTTTGCAAAATTACGAGCGAAAATTTCAGCTTCCCATTTCATTGGCGCGACCGTGCAAGAAACCTCAGTCTCCTACTACCTCCATGATCACATGTTGTACTAGCCCTGCGTACGATGCTGTGTGTTCCGCTACAGCTAATCGCCCCACTCACCACAGCCCTGCAAAGACCCGTACGTTGGGTCGGTGACTTGACGTAAAAAGCCAAATTACTGCCGAAATACAGCATTCTTGGGCCCAAGTCGTATCCCAGCCTACCTCAGCTACTCGATCGCTTCCAAAATGCCAGTCTTTTATTCACTTCTCGTAAATAACCGTCGATGTCGGCAACTCTCTCGCTAGCCCTGCGTACGATGCTGTGTGTGAACTACACCTAACAATAAAATGTTGTGAGATGTTGAAACAGTTTACCCTCCTTCCTACAAAGTTGCATTGTATTGAAACAGTTTAATCTCCTTCCTACAAAGTTACAATGTATTGAAACACTTTACTCTCCTTTCTACAAAGTTACAAATCCCCTGGTACGTAAAACAAACACTGTTGCTGTTCGATACTACAATACATCATGAACGTAACGTCCATGAATACACTGAGGCCTGCTTTGCCTCTGTGAGTCCTGCAGGGTCGTCCTTGAGTCTATCAAAAGTGTTACCTACTTTGCTGTATCAAAATTTGGCCTGCAACTACTCAGTTTGATAGTAAAAACCATTATTTCAAAGGAAACTTTCACAAATGGAGTCATAATACAAAAGAAAAGGAGAAAAAACTGAGGTTATCTGAAAGGTCAAGTCTAGGTCATCTCATCATGTGATGTCAGGCATGAAGACCCCCTAATTACGCAATTATGGTTCACAAGAAACTACCTAGGGTGGTCCAATAGGTGAAAGGTAATTTTGCTGCCTTCCAATTTAAATGGCATTTTGCTGCCTTCCAATTTAAATGGCATTCAGCTTGATTGACTCCCATTCGGCCTACTTTCAAACTGCTATAACTTAAACAAGAAATTATGTGATTCTGAATGATTTTAATATTATTGTAGATTCCACCAGTTTAATGATCTAGAAGTGAACATCACCAGACATTTCTTGATGATATCAAAATATCAAATGAAAATATATCTGGGCTAAAACTTTTGAGACTGAATTTGTAAATTTACCAAGAATTTTCGGAAGCTAGAGGGGAAACAGACATAACAGTGTGATGGGCGGACCAGAAAGTCCATGGAAATCAAGCAGGTTGTTCTTACATGAACATTGCTGTTTGGTGTGTTGATTTGTAACACGTACACTATGCTAACATGTTTCAACACCCAAGGAAACATTTGCAACTTTATAGTCAATGTGACATATTAATAAAATTATTTTTAATTTTGTATCGGAATATCACAAAACAATGTTGTGATCATGCTTGCATGTTTTCCTGTTATAATTCAATAGGGTCAGAATTTTGTAGCAAGGAACATACAAAATCTTGCAGATAAATCAATTTGGATGATCTATGTACATCTATGCAAATTCCAAGTTTGGTGGACATGTGAAAATTATGTTTTTTGCCTTCATGTACAAGATGGAATGTTTACCAAGCTGGACGCACACTGCTAAAAAAACAATAGGTTTTATTACAGTTTCACATTTCAACCCTTTCTTTGCATCTTTCTCAGCAACATTCCCCAAACCCCTCTCCTTGCATCCCTACCGCTAAATGCACTGAGGAGCACAGTGTCATCATTGACGCTATTTTCACTGGTTCCTTTGGCTTGAAAAGTAAATTTATGTACACATTCTGTAACGAGCTACACCTACACTTCCCTAACCTCTTTCTATACTTAGTCTAGTAGTTGGGCTAAACTAGGGTTAGGGGCTTTTACACAGAGGTACAGCAGTTTCAAAATTCCTGTAAAAGTACAGGAGGGGCCCATGCATGAGCAGGGGTATACTCAGACAAGTACACTATACATGCATGATTGTTAAAATGAAGACATCAGAAGAACTATTCAGTGGTCACATGACAGCCTTGCAAAGCAAACCGGTTCATTTCAAAATGTAAAGTCAGTTTGTCATTCCAGATTTTGTATTTTGTCCAACTGAGCACAGACAACTCTATCTTGGTATTTCATGTAAAGGTGTACACTGGCAGCCATATTGTATTTGATTGGACCTCAAAAATATTTCAGGACAATAAAATTCCTTCATGCCTTTTGTGTACGGAGTGCTAGTAAGTAGATATACAAGTTTTAGTGATACATGTACAGAGGCATGACTTGACTGTATTTGGATCTAGCTACTATATAGAATTTTATCAAAACATATCGGATTTCTTACTTTGTTACGTTGATTCTTAATTCTTGACCATTGGTCTTGTTGTTATTGTGAGTGTGTATTGAGAAAATACCATTTTAATATAATTAGGATATTGCACAGACAGAGGTATAATTAAAATTAAACAAAAAAGAAAATTAAGGTTCAATGCATGCAACATTATAGATATCATGGCAATCTCTAAATGCAGTTACACTTCATGATTTCTCAAACCTTCAATGTGGCAGCCAAAATGAAAATTAATATTTATGACAAGAAATATGTTGTTGAACAGAGAGGTTTGATAAATATCTTTGCAAAATACCATATTCATCAACTTCAAGTTCAATCCCATTTTACTTTTTCAAACAGCTACTTTTGATTGTTGATTAAAAAGTCTACTGTTTGGACAGACCATGTGTGAAAGGTCACACACTGTATGGACTTTAATATCTGTAGAAAATGATAGTACATATATCAGTTTTTGCATTTCTCCTAGCCTACAATTTGTCAATAACAGAGTCTACAGGATCAAATCAAATTAGTATTTATGATATCATATACATGTACCAGTATGTTTTGATGATACATTTTCATATACAGTACAGTGCAGTACAAATAATAAAATCGTATTATTGTTTACAAACCAGGGAATAAAAAATATGACCTGATCATGTTGGACGCTGACAGTAAAGATTCATCAGTCGGGATGAGTTGTCCACCTGCAGGCTTTGTGGAAAGAGAATTTGTACAAAAAGTTTCATCAATCCTCAAAAATTCAGGTGAGTATCTTTATTTACATTTTGAGGAAATTCATATTAAAATTCACTCTTTTAGGTCTGACCAATAAACCAAAAGCCAACCAAAATTGATTTCAAGTACCAGAGATTACAACTTTCTGGCTTTATTAGCTATATCACACTGACACTCAACAGTGGAATAATGTTTTGAGATACAGGATTGTTTGTTCTGAGTGTAGTCTGTGAGTAATGCAGTATATCATCATTGTACTAGAGAAGATAGCAAAACCTATGTTTTGTTATAGAAGTGCAGCATGTACAGAGTGTGTGTATTTTTATCATATGATGTGTACACATGGCGTAAGAGATGAACTGTGGAACTAGGTGTAATTGAAATGGATGCTTTTAACTGCTATCAATAATATTCTGTCAGCATTTCAATGACCCTTTGATGATGTTGCAGTCCATTTTTGGAAAAAGGCCAATCTACAGAAAGAGTATTTCATGTACCTTGTTATATTCACCTTGGACTCAAATAAGAAAATCTTTACATTGTTCTGAGCCATTCAAAGAGTTCATCCACCATACAACCCATGGTTCAGATGCAGCAATTACCTGTGGTCCACAGACACATACTTGTACACATGTATTGGTTACAGGACAGGCCTTTACAGGCTTTGATTAGTCCTTGTGTGTTGGTATGTTTGATAACCCCTGTCACATCATATGTATTATTATACATCTACATGTATCATTGACATCTCACTGCTGTTGCTGTAAAACTGAGACATGTCAATTCTTTTTTATTTAATTCCAATTCAGGAATATTTATCGTGAACCTGGTTTGCCGTGATACCACTGTCAAATCAACAGTTTTCAAGGATTTGAAATCAGTGTTTCCCAGGATTTACTGCAAGAAGATTGAAGATCAAGTCAATGAAGTTGTGTTTGCTTTAAAAGACAGGACTGACGACAAACCTGAACAGTTAGCTGTCATTAATAAACTGTGTAGAGAGAAAGCTGGCAAGCTACAGACTGTTGCTAAGCAACATACAGACTCATGGGATAGCTCAATGAACTTGGCAGAGATGATTGACAATCTGCAGATAATTGATTAAGTCATGGATGATCAAGTCAGCTTGAACACAATGGCAGATTACCACACAGTGTAAATAAACTGGCTGCATCAAAATGTGCAGGAATTTTAATTAATACTTGTAAGTATCTTAAACATAGTAACATCACAGGTCAGGTTTCCAGATTTATGTATACAGCAAATATAATCACCTGGTTCTTGTGATACACCAAAAGTGATTTAGTTGCCTTTGACAGAACAAGTTTGCGAAATTCATGTAAAAAGTAATAGTATTATACTGATACACACAGTGTGTTGGCATAATACAGTAGGTTGTGAGTTCAAAACCCGATTGAATACACTGTATACTCAATGTGTTCACAGCACAGAAATTTTGTTGTGATGTCACATACATGACATACCAGAACTTTTGCCTTCATTATGTTTTGGTAATTTATGATTCAGATGATCAAACATCCTTTGTTCAAACAACCTCCTAAACAACAACTTTCACTGCAAATCTTTACAGGTTCTCAAGGGGTAAGGTAGTATATGCCTCAAAAGTGTGAGGCTTAAACTTTTGCTAAAACTTTCCTCAATGAAACTTTCAAGCATACTCCTACCAAATCAAGAATAAAAACTAGGATTCACCTTGCAAAGTTCTGAAGTAGAAAAACAAAGCACTTAACATTTACTCAAACTTGAAATTCAAAATAGCTACCAACCCTGTGTTCACCGTCCTTAAAGGGGAAAAATTAAAAAAAAATTTCAGTTGAAAACTTTCTAGCCCCAAAACTTTAAAATGACATTCACAAGCGGTCGACCAAAAAGTTTTTGGAAAATTTGACAGTCTAAATATCTGTGCCCTTGGTGTATTCTACCTTACAAAGAAATACTTCAAGTCAAATTCTGCATCTTTTTTCATTCAACAAGAGTATTACATAGTTTTCAAAATGCATTTATATCTAGGTGATGAAAGCCTCTGGTTTGTCATTAAAACATGAGTACACTGTACTGGTACACATAGCTAACCAAATAGTCACCAGATTGCAATATTCCAATTGGCAGTTGAACAATATGGTGCCTCTATCATAAATACACTCAGCATTATAATGTCAAGAGTCACAAGAAACTCATTATGTGTAAAAGATGTTTTGATCTAAGTCATGTGATTTGACTTTTCTGTTGAAGATTGAACAATATCCAACAAGACAGATATAGTGACAAGCTAGATGAAATGGCTCAAAGGTGATCAGCTTGTTCACACTGGATATTCCAACAGTGTTTTACCGTTATGTGTATATGTATTGCATGAAAGGGTCCAATAAAAGACCAAGCACCTTGAAAAAGAAGATAAATGCTAAGATTCATGGTATGTGTGTATGTTAAAACAACAATCAACAAAGGTTGTCATGATTGTGTGATACAATGAAAATGTTTTTATTCCCGCTAAAAGGTATGTTCTTTTACTACCAAACTACATTTCTACAATGATGACTACAATAAAGAACTGACTGTAAAAGCTGCCCAGTTACATTGAACCCTGGAAATGTATAATGACACAATTACAAACAAGAAATCTGAAAAAAAAATCTAAAAAAAATCTGGTCTTCTGAAAAGAAATTAGGCCAATGCACATGCAAGATAAAATAAGTTAAACTGCATTTGATGACCTGTTTAAATATTTCAGAATTTCACACCGTTCAACTGACTGATGTGCCTTTCTTGTTTTGTTATTTATTGAGCAATATGATGATCATAATGTCTGCTGCATGAGACCTGGGTACATAAAACTGTCTTACAAATTACCCTAGCTCATGATTAAACAAACATTATGCTCCAGTCCTGATGATTTCAAAACTTGAAAGCACTACTTAAACACTTTGGTATCAAAATCTAACATTCTGTATTTCAGTAATTCTGGCACCCTGGTTTCAAACTGTGACTCTTAAATAAAACTAAGTAGTCATTGAAAGGGACAGAATCACCATCTCTTGATAGTTGTTTTGTTCTGTGTTTTTTTGTGATTTGATTTGATTTGATTTTGTTTGGATTTATCGATTTATGTCTGTGAAAAAAGGTTATTTTACATCGCATTGAATCTGTACGGAATGATACATTGATCAGGATCTTGTAATAGGCAGGAATAACTTAGAACTAACTAATAAAGAAAGCAATGAGACATGGTTTCTGGCTCTTAAAAACAAAATATAAACTTAAGTCCTTTTAAATTAAAAATTCTGACGTTAGGGTACAATATTTTTTCCATTTCCATTTTGTTACTCGACATAGCAAAACTCAAAAACAAAAATCTTTCCCATAAATAACACACTCGATGATATCCTTACTATGAGTGAAAGAAAAGTCTTATTTTTCACCTGGAATATATTTGCAGTCAAATAGTGAATTACTTATCTCCTTACAGAGTACTAATTTGCCAAACGTCTATTTAGCAAATACACAAATAATGTGCACATTGTTGAAATGCATTTTCCTGTATGCCGTGAATGACACAGACTAGTATATGATACCGACCCATTTACACCCTAATCAAACAAGAACAGGCAAATTACATGCCTGATTTTCAGCTGAACGTTTTATAAAAAGATACTGTCAAAAATGGAAATAAATTGCACCGTATCATATTTCCGTTAAAGCATGCAACTTTCTTATATATATATAATCATTACATTTCAAGTGAAGATGTTCAAGCAGTATTTCCCCACAGACTACAAGTTTTAGTTTTCAAACCATTTCAAGCAGAAAATAATTGTCCATGTTTGGACCTTTTGCAATACATTTGAGAAGATTATCACAAAATGTTGAAAAAAAACCTGCATCCGTGCAGGTAGAACTTCGAGCATCATGCTAATACCAGTAAAAATGCAAGAATAGAATAACATAGGGAACCCTGTGCTAACTATTTTTTTACTACTGAACTGTTCATAGGTGGGTACATAAAAGCAAATGGGATTTATGAAGACATTTTGATCATCACCTTAAACTGTACTATGGCAGTGGACGAATATACCTACATAGCTTACAAAATGAGCTGTGGCCTTCATAGGTTTAAATACCTATAGCAAGACATTATCCCAAATACAATTATTGGCTCTGATGATCATTTAGCGATTTAGAAAACAATGGTTGACTTCTAGGTGCATTCTTCGGATCCAGAATAATGTTTGTATGGTATCCATGGTTTCCTTCATAGCTCTACTTACTACTAACTAATATATTCTGGCAGCTCACCAAAGCAGAATAGGAAGAAACTGTTCTAATATTCCTGCTATGATTGAGCCAACGAAGACAATATGCTGCAGTATCAGTTTTGTAAATACTCGTCTCAACAATCTGTACAGTCAACGGATAGCACTAGGGTGAGTCATTCTGCTTATGCTAAGGCAGTGAAGTAAAACATTGGGAGACCCAAATCCCATTGTAACAGTATCTCAACAAAGAAGAAATAGTGGATCAAGTAAGGACAAGGTGACAGATATCAACAAATGATGAAGAGTACAATTGAATCCAAAGCCGTAAATCTCACACCGAAATAGGCCAAAATCGGTCAACAATTTCATCGCCAACTTCTTCTTTGAGCCAGTCTTCCTGAGTCTGTTCTGTATTATCTTCGTGCGACTGACTGGTCGATCCAGAAATTCTCCATGGTTCTTTCCCCAGATTGTGACGTGCTTTCCTGTACAATGACAGCGACGATAAAGAATAAAACAGACCAGGAAGACATTTTCAGCACAAAAACGCTAAGTTCTCTGACCAGTTGATTTTTTTGATCAATATAAGGCCTTCTTGCTTGGTAAAATGTACACTGAATAGAAAGGTCATGAGATGTCAGAAAAGTGGGAGATGTATTAACAGCAGTCAGCCCCTCATCCATAAAAAACAAACACTTGATATGTCACCCCAAACCTGAATTTGCGATAGCTTTTAAGAAGCAGAACAAATCAACCATGTGTAGTAAGGGAACCGACCCATATCGAAGCCGTTATAGCTAGCAAATCCTTATCAAATACCATTTCATGGGCTACGACTTGACAATGTGGAAACATTTGATACAAAACGCAGTAATCTCTGAGATGATTCTTGTTCCTCTAGCGCTTTTCTCGCATCTCGAGGAGAATCTCATTTTACCATGATTTCATGAATGATGACTGTCGTATCTATCTTACCTGTATTATAGGTGGCATGGAAAAAACCTCATCTGCTTGCGCATTTAGTAAATGTGAGTTTCCAACATGATACTGTGAATAGACGTAAGGTAGAGATAAATCGACTTCGATCTTGGTAAGGTTTATTTAAACGTGTTGTCTTTTACATTATAAAATGAAGAAAGTATGTTCAAATGGATAAAGAAATAGATGTATACATATCAATTTAGACACATTTTGTGTAGTTCACACGCGGTTCAAGAATGTCAAGGAGTTTAACACCATCTTTGAGACAGTGGTGACAAAAGGAAATCTTACCTTGTATTTAACTCTATGAGATCGTTCTAATAACACAGCATGTCCACATTTATCATGTGCATCCAAATGTCGTGTGATATCGGCTTGATTAATATGGCTTTTTACACTCCGATAGCCAAAACATGACAGTAGTTTGTCCATTTTTTCTGAGTCGGAATCTGCTGAATATGAAGGAGTCATGAAAATTCAAAATAGGTCTGTAAAACCTCATTCTCTATATTTTTGAATGTTTGTACCCTATCCCAGCTAAATTATATTTTAACCAATAAACATGAATAGCATTTGCCACAAAATAATTTTAAAGACAATTTTAAGTTACACACTGCCGAACTTCCTCGTATTTCGTTGATATGAAAATAACCTCTTCAGTGCAGTTCCCTCTGTACATTGAACACGATGAAGGAATTGAACTTTTTTCAAACCAGTAGAGAACCCCTCCAAAAATCGACTTAAAGTCGGTAGACATTTTTAAGCGTGTCAGTCTAAGTTCATAATTCTTTTGACAAATGGCTGATTTTTGAACGAAGACTATTTCATGCAGGCTGTCTGCATCGGGTGATCATTTTGTACTTGTAATGCTGATGATTTTCCGAAATTCAGGATAATATCCTAATCTACTGATATCCCTTCTTCGATTTTTTTTGCAATGAAAATTATGTCAATAGACTGAAATGGATTGTGGAAGCCTAAAGATTAATTTATAGAATTATTCAACTGATATATCGTTTGACTTACATGACGAAGCGTGGCTCGAACGACAAAAACAATATGGCGGTCAACTCACCAAACAACCTAACTCTGTGACGTAGCCTTCACATGACAAAATGCAAGCGAAATCCATTAAAAGGTAATCAATAGAATGTATTTCAAAAAATTATTCAAAAAAAACCAAAACATAATATTTACCTTCTTGCTTCACATTAAAGGTTATTTGACACCCCCGCAAACCGCTAGAAGGAGTGCTGGAGCATTCTTGATTTTCCTTTTTCCTTGATATACAATTCAGTTCATACCGTTGAGGGCGATGCAACCTATCGACACCGTAAGGGGTCAATTGGCCAGTCTTTTACGGTCTTTGTAAAGCCACGGTCCTTCTATATGGGACCATGGTAAAGCCAATATCAGGTAACATGTATTTCGTAGAAGTCGATAAATGATCATTTGCTAGGTTTTTTCCGACAACCGAAGCTTAATCGGAAAGTACACCGTATATATCATGGCGCAACATTATTCTCTGAAGTGTACATACTAGTATACAGCACGTCACAAATTCACATATACTGCAGTAACTTTACAACGAACATACACTGCCGAAGCAGGTCATTGTATTAGTTAAAATTTATGACATGCGTGCGACGCTGTCAACAACTCATTGGAGTCCCCGGTGAAACGGCATGAGTTCACAATGAGTTCACAGAGTTCACAAAGTTTGGGTTTAAATAGCGCCATTCAAACACAAGCAGTTATTGTTATTCCACCAAATTTGAATTGTGGTTAGATAGATATATCAGGAGCTTACTAAACGTTTCGCAAGACGCAAAGTGGTGTTGTCGTGTTGTAAAACCTTTTATACCGTGTCGTCTACGAAGTATGTGACTAAAGTGGCTCCTTTAATATACAATATGACAAAGAATTTATATTGTCAATTGTACTCGGCCCCATTTTGTAGGAGGGTGCGGTGAGGCTACTCCATCTACAAAAAAGAAAGGCTTGGTCTATTGAAAGCATGGCAATTGATGTACATCAAATCCCCGCCCGTCTCGCGATACTTCACATCTTTCATCGGTCTAGTTTCATAAAACAACTACACATATTGTGGAAAACACCTGAGGTCTAAATTACCACACACTAGGCTATGGACCTTTAACAATACTCGTGAAAAGGAGGTCTTACTGATCATTATTTTATACATCTCGCATCATATTAGTTGAGAACTTCAGTAAGTGAATGCCTTATGTTTTAGAAAGCTCCACATGTCAGTTTATTTATTGTATACCATGTAATGTTATCAGACCGAATTGGTTTTCTTGTGACATTGATTTTGATTCTACTTTGCTGGTTTTAGATTCATCAAATTCAACATCAAATGAAGCAAAATAGTTCCATGCTGAGTAATATTTCTAACTAATAAACAAAAACATTCCAGAATTATTAATGCTCAGAGATGCAACGTGCTATGTGTTATAATGATGTAAACCATAGGGTTCTAACCTAATTATCACTTTGCAGTCTGTTTCACGCGTCCCCAAAAGTTGAAGCATCAGTGGCTTGTTGTCGACTTTTGCACTTTGTTTTCCGGAGCGCAATATTTTCTGTCACATGAGTCATTTAATCAAAAATACCGCTGTTGCGTCGTAACGCTAATATGTGATAAAATACACATAGCTCACTAAGCTATCCTCTAATCATACACCTGGACAATTCTCACAAAGTTCGACTAGTATAGCAAGTAGTTACAACAATGGCCAAAGCTGCGGCTTAGGGCCCAGTCACACCTTGACGATTTAGCCAGCGTATGCTGACGTATCAAAATTTCTCTAAAACGCTGGCTTGCTGAACGATGTATTTTTCAATTTTTGGCGTATACTTGTACATAGCGTATTAATAGCGTACTCATAGGTTAAAATACGTTTTGGGTACGCTAAACAATTATCTCAACGCATTTCCACTTATGGGTAACTTACAAGTAACGTGTGTGAACGTGTGCCAACGAGCGCAAAATCTACCTATAACTTATGGCCCGCGTGTGCGGGACGTATGAGCCATACGCTGCATATGTCGAAAAGTTTCGTGCATACTCTAAAGTTTTCGACAACCTCGCCGTACTACGACGTATACCAGCGTTCTTCAGCGTGCTCTTAACTTATACAAAACCTACCCATGACGTATTCGACGTACGCCCAGCGTATTCGCCAAATTTTCCATACGTTGGTATACGGTGGTTAAATCTTTCTCAGTGTTACAGGGCCATTACGCGTTTCACGAGGTTTCGAATTAGTCTGGAATGTCACACTGTTGGCTATGAGTAGTACCTAACAGAAGTATTCTCTTTACTTAAACGTTTATGTGGTGTATCATCATTATTATGCTACGTCAGTACACTTTTACAGTCACAACACAACAGGGAGTCTGAAATTTAGATTTTGTTATATATAGTCACTAGTTCCTGAGGGAAATATCAATGGGGAAATGAATTTTAGCTAAAAGTTAAAAGTGTTGAAGTTACAGTAATTCATTCAAGTATTCAATAAGAACGGGCACATTCCAAGCAATATATACATAGTTGTCGCATTCCAACTGCTTATTTAAACCTTGAAAAACTTTATGGAATATTTCTATATGCATAATTTTTTCATATCAAATGAAAAAAACTTACCCGACAAGACAACAAGAAGTTCATTTCAAGCGTTGAAGACATCATCATGGAACTTTGAGTTGATGATATAATTCTAGCATTTAAGATGAAATGTCTGGAAGGCAGAGCGTAATTCCATAAGTTTACCACCTTACAGAGAATAAGGTCTAGAGTCCGGACTGTGACTCATAGAAATTGTTTTATATGAGAATACAAATGGTTGAATTGGTGTCACATGACTTTATTTAACCCGATAACCCGAATCAAAGACACCTTACCACCAGTGAACAAAATGGCCTGCAGTGTATTTAGGTCGTCACCAAGGACGTGAGATTACAGATGACCTCATGTTCTACACTGCTTCTCGTTTCGCACGACGGTAAAATCTGATCGAAATCTGCGCCGCTCGTGAGTTCAGGTCGCGTCATTAATATTTTCACAATAACCCGTATATATATATATATATATATATTTAAGCAATAAAGCACACCCAGCAACGGTATACCACGAGATTTTGACTAGTTCGTGACATATTTGCTCAAGTTCGAAGCGAGCACATGTATCGTAGGTAGTCAGGCGCTGCGCCAGGAACTCTTGCAAAATATATGCGTCATTCAAAAATTTGTGCGTCGAATGAACCTGTCGTCCGACGCGCACAGTACAAATACTGGATTTTGTGATGATTTCAGATTTTCGGTGTAATATGAGGTTGGGCCGCATCACACGAGTCGAAGACGAGTGTGATGCGGCCCACAACCGCACGAGCAGCAATACGACCCTACCAAGAGGTGATATCGAGGGATAACCTCTTTATCATATACCTATGCCCACGTTATTGAATGAATAAATCTCGTATATTAAAATATGATACGTTTCACTGTGGTTTTTCTTGATGGACTACATTTGTTTGCGTCATCTCGCTAAGGCGGATTGATATACTAGCGTCTGACGTAATCTATCAGCTGGCTTATTGACAATTATTTTACGGTTGAGCAGAGAAATGCTTGAACTCTGTCACCAAACATGTAGGATATCTACCGAAGTTTCCTTCACAGAGAAAATGAAGCATCTTAGATGGTTTATTCACTACACAGACACTGCATCGATGTAAGTTCGAAAATTCTTTAATAACTACGAAACTAATTAATTACTACATCAGGGAGCGACATTGTTGACAATGATATATCCTCCACATACGCATGCAATCTGAAAACTTTTGTTAAAATTTCAATTAAAATCGGATGGATCATTTTAACAAAATCACGAATAAAATATTTTTAAATTGATATTTGATCTGGAAGAGTCATTAAACTGGCGAGAAAAAAAACAAACACGGCAATTTCAAATTCAACTTCAATGAAACACAACAGTCACATGTTTGAGTCTAACGTGTGAAATCTGGAGAATACGAGCGCGAACGAAATTGGAAAAAATCTGGTTTCGGAAGATCACCAGTCCTGGGAGTTGTCAGAACTCGAAGAATCATATATCACGGCCCTACGACGTTTGCGTGGTGGAGACTTGAACGTGGACGTGGCTGTTTCTTCCTTGTTACTGTTGGATAGTGTGTTGGACATCTCATTTTGTTGCTCGAGCGACGCTACAGCGTAGTTGTTTATGCTCTGAACGTTATGATGTCCAGACAACTGCTGCACTTGAGTTGGGGGAATCCCGGCGTGGAGCAAATTTGTTATGGCCGTTTTCTGCATGCTGTGATTAGTTTTCTTTCCGGAGATTCCCGCTTTATTACACATCGTTTCACAACATTAGCCAACTTGTTTTGACCCATTGGATTTTTCTTGTACCAAATATGAGTCGTGGGGGTGTAATTGATACTGAGATAAAACGGACTGTCCGGAGTGTTCATTTCTGGAGGACGACGGCTAGCGAATTGACGATAAGTCTCGACCGGGCAGCTGTTCATGGCGTTGGGTGTCGCAAATATCTTGGGGTTAAACGGTCGTGTTCACAGGTTATCGTAACGTTGCTTGGATAGTCGTTCGAGGCGGGCGGCCGCAGATCGCCGTTTACTTGGGAAAAAGAGAAGAGAGCTTCAGGGGTTGATCGGCCGATAAATTCCTTGTCAACGAGAATTTTTTCTTCTTCCTCAGTCAGTCTGTCGGTTGCGTTTGGTTTGTTTCCCATTCCGTGCTTTTTCAGTTCTTTTTTTTGGCTGCGAGGCAATTTCGCGACTTCTCGAACAACTTATCGCGTATGATGGAAAACCCGTAGCCGCTGTCTTGTAAAAACCGATCGATACCTCTTTGATAAATGGTAAGTGTATCAGGCTCATAGTCGCTGCCGTCCTTCTGGCGAGTCCCTAAAAAAGACTCTGCCAGATAGTCGTCAAGCTCAGCAGGAGGGATGTCACATATTCGGCGGTTTCGTTTGGCCTTATAGCATTCAACCATAGCTGACACTGTTTGGTAGCCGTGTTGGTGTTTCGCACAGTATTTTTCTTTTTTGAAGACTGACGAACTCCTCCCGGTCACTCTCAGTAAACTCTACATACCGTTAATGTTGTTGTTCGGGTTGGGGTGGTAAATTGTCAAAAACTTCTTCCGCAGCTAACAAATCTGACAGACTGAAAAGCTCCTGCAGGTTTTCGCTGACAGACATGGTGGAATGGCAAGGTTGTTGTTATAGTGACCGTCTTATACCGGTGTCTCATGAAAATCACAAAATATTTCAGATGATGAAAATTATGTAAAATGAAGTTCATTTTACTTCCAAATCGGTACGGTACATGCAAGTGTTGTGTTTGGTATTATTTTCCAGAACGCATTTACCATGAATACATGATATTTTTGAAAGTTGTGCTTTTGAATTTGCCGGTCCTCCGACATGTCCGATAGCACTTTTGCTTGTCGTCTGCGCGTCTGTGCTTATGCACGGACGGAACAGCTGGTCTGTCATCGATCTGTCAGTGCCCGTACGGTGTGATGCTCTGCTCTTTAATTTGTTCAAATTGGTAGCACTACTAGCAGGTTAATCCGATATCGACACATGTGTTTTATTTAGTTACCCCGCATTTCCCTATGCTTCAAAACCCTGCCACTTTTGGAGATCGGACATGATATCGTAGTCAAAGTCAAAATCATAGACGGGCACCATGGTTTGTTTTGATTAGGGCGCCACCATGTAAGTAGTCCGGTATGCAAATCAACAGGCCGTATCAGGCTTTGTTATGTAAATCAACAGGTCGTATCACTTTTTCATATGCAATTATCAATTGAATGAAAGAAAGACGCTCTTTGATCATTCCTTTCATATGCAAATCAACAAGGCGTATCACTTTATTGACATGCAAATCAACATGATAAATCATGTCACTAAACTCCGTACAGACACAATACAGGGCACAGGGCATAGGTATGTGTTATTATTTAGATATACCATAACATCAACGTATCCGTTGTTTTCTTGTTCTTAAATTGAATCGACGACACTTTTTTCCGGTTTTGGTGATGCTTTTATGTTTTAGGATATTGTGATGTCACATGGCCATATCATGTTCGACGCTATTGTGAGCTGGGAACAACATGCGAGTGAGCAACACATTTTATCATATTTATTTATTAATTCATGTATTTATTTCACATTAAAGGATTTTCCATTAACATACTCAAACAGGGGTGAAGACTCCTATAAGGTTGTAATCTACCATGGGGTCCTAATTTTCAATAACAAGGAACGCCCCTCAGTGACGTCATGATGTTATGATGGGGCTCCCCGGGGAAGTTGGAAAATCGAACGTTATCGGGGGAACAAAATGTCAGACGACAACAACAATACACCCGGAAATCAAAGATTTCGCCACAGAATAGCTATTTTTGCCTGTTTATTTTCAACAACTCCACCATGTCACGTCAATTGTTTTGATTAAAGGTATACAGTCACCTGTAATCTAAATATGCTCATATATGGTCAAAGGGGCGTTCCTTGTTATTCAAAATGCCCACGTGAGGGCGTTGTTTTTAAAAAGCGGCCACCCGATTAAAATCTGTGATTGGTTAGATTTTCTCTCTCATGGTGGTGTAGCGGAAAGATACAACGATAATGTAAAATAGTAACTATGATTAATAACAAGTGCGTGAGGTCTTAATATGTCTATCTGTCAATGTAATACTAACCGACCAGCCAGCTTGTGCTGGGTGGTCCCGTTTAAATATTGTGACCAGTTCCAGTTTGTGACAAGACATTATCGTATAATATAATTAGATTTAGCATGTGATTCGTCTTCGCATTTCTCAATCAGTAGGCTCCATTTGTATGTGTTTCATCAGTCACTACAAGCACAATTCAAACAACCGTATTGCATAACTAGACTTGTTACTACTATATAGCAAAAATTCGCGGCTGGGTCACTTTCACCCCAGATATTTCTTCGCGCCGTTCTCGAATATCAGATCGCAGAAAGATGTGGAGTCATTTCAAGAATATAATGATGCAAAAATAAGACGCTAAAATTTCATAGATTTTGCAAAAAATGATTTTTTTCGTACTCTCGCGATAATCTCGCAATTTCACTCGGTGAGACAGCCAGAGGACAAATCCACAAAAATATTATTTTGTGGGACAGAACTTAACATGCGTCTTTGCCAAGTCGTAGAAGTACCATCGCATATATTAATTGCAATTTGGCTTATAACAGTTTCTATTAGGTAAAGTTGATTGTGATTTCTCTGTTGTCGTGGGGACGATCATGTTCAACACTGATGCTTTTCCATAAAAATAGCCGATGTACGTGTTCCCTGTCACTCATCCCATTTGCAACACAAAGGAAATTCGGCGAAATGAAAATTACAAACGGTCGTCAGTTTTCGAAAGCTAAGTGCACCAAGCCATTTTCATTTATTCCAAATACATATTGATATGCTAACTGTGACATGAAAAATCCGAATTATACATAAATTGGTGAATATACAGTCAAGAGGGGCCACGCTATGTCAGTTGGTTGAGTCACTGCCCTGATGGTGTTCAGTCCTTGCGAAAATTTTGGGTTTCTTTCAAAAGTACAACCGTTGAGTTAAAACAGGGCGATAATCACTGAATCCACGATCCTTAGGACTTTAGTCATTTAAAAAATCGCTAAGTCTAGTCAAAATTAGTATCCTCAAATAACGCGAACGAGAAATACAGTAGAAATACATGTACCCTCGCTGCGGCTTGAGCGGATAGTTTCCCGTCCCGTTTTTAAGGTCTAGGAATTACACAAAAGCCTTAGAATAAATTGTGTATTGTTTCATTCCATGTCTATTAATGCCTATCAAGTACACAGTCTAGCCCGCTGTACAAGATCCTGGGTCCGTGTTTATTTATGAAGACAAAGTTGTATTTGCCCTCTGTCAGTACTTTGTATCGTACAAAAAAGCTTCTATCCCGCCGTCCTAAGTTATCAATTGTGTAGTTGCTGTCAACTTTTACTACAAAGTTTTCTTCACATGATTTTGCTAAATCGAATTTACCATGAAGCAAAACTTACCGAAAATTAGATCTTGTCACCTTCAAATGACATGTAGCAAAGATTTTCTTCGCAATTTGTCATATCGTAATCCAGGTGTAAGTCACCAGCATTTTGAAGGACCTTTTGCTCTAAACTGTATTCGCGATGGCTGTATACGTAAGCAAATACTTGTATTAGCAACGCTTATATAGTTGGATACATCATATATGCGGGCTTTATGCTACATTAATCGCGACCCTTAGGACATAACACACTCAATGCTATAAACGTCCCATGATTCATTTTTATTTGTACACTCAAATATTCCACAATGATCTTTGGACATGGGAATATTTACCATTTGTAGAGAAACTGCTGAATTGTTTACGATGATTTCAAAAAGGTGTTCAGGCAAAATGATCTCCTTGTTTTACTTTTTTTAGAATTTAAAAAGGTTTAAAAAGTCATGCATAACTGAAAAACAGCTGCTGCAGCTAACGTTTCCGTAAAATTTCAAAGTAAAAACAAATGTTTAACAACTCATACGGAATAGTTTATATGGAAATAGGGCGACTGAAAGCATCTGGTTTAGCGAACAAAAATACAGATTTTTTCAACTGGATCTAAAATTTACATGTTAACTGTCATGTCACGTTTCAGAGCGGGAAACTATGGGGTGTCTGTTACTTACACTGTGATAGAGAGTTGGACAAGAACAACCAGCAAAAGTCACACAGAGATATACTCTAAGTTGTCGTACTTCATTTGTCATCATTCATTTACAGATCAAGGCCGTCAGTAGTCTTTGCCATGGTCTATCAATTGGTCCCCGTGGAAAGGGACCGTCTCTCTTGAACCGTCGTCAGTCTACAGCTTTATGTCACTTTACTAGCAGACACAACTGTAACATTATCTTGTTCACCTTATGGAAATGCCGTCAATCTGTCATTGTTCCTTACGATAAAGTAAATTCACATGATTGATAACATTCTCGATTGTTTTCAGTCAAGATTTACTAATGCTTACTTAAAGAAATTGCGCAATGTCCTTGAACTATCCTTGACGGGCCTTGGGTACGTGAGAAACGCTTCAGGATATATAAAATTGCAAGGGATCGTAGTCGTAGTCATAGGTCAGGCAACTTTGTGTTGAGTTAAGCTTACTATCGGTAAAATTCGTTGTCTGTCTTGACTATTGAATCCATACAGAACAATCGGGAGATATTACTCTTATATAGGGGATGACTTTCGAAATTTTAAATATTGACCCCCAAACGTATACTGTCTGTGTACTTGCAAAGCTGGACGTTTTTATGAACATTCAGTTGCAATGTTGGTGATTCTTGTGTAATATGGTACAAGCCCACTATAGTTCGGAAGAAAAATTGTCTAGACCTTGACGTTTTGATATCTGCATGAATGCTTATTCAGTTTGAACTTTAATGTCAAGAATTTTTGTTAAGGTATTTTTCTGCCTGAATCAAAATGCAGACTGTTCTGAATAATGGCTGAAGCATTTGTAGGTAATATGAGGAGTTCTAGGGCTAATAGAAATCATAACAATAAGCCTGAATTTTGTCAAAAACACCACTGAGGGCGCTATTTTCATCGCTATCTCAAAATTTCCGTGGACTTGCCTACACGAAAAATTAATCAGTAGTCAAGCTGACATTGACCTAACACCTGTTAAGAGGATTCGTGCCGCTGAATGTTTTAAAATAGGAAAATCGAGCTCAACGCTACTGTGGTGGCCTATGGGAAATTAATTAGTGGTCTTGTGTAATATGTAAACGCGGTTTCATTAAACATTATGGAAAGACGGCAATTTTCATGAATGCTTTTAGGTAATGTAATCTGCCTTTATACAAATACTCTACCTGTTATAAAATTTACGACTGTCACACCAATCACAGGATCTGACACTTTTGCGAAACAATAACCCCAAGTAAAGGTCAGAAATCTCTGCAGTCCAATGTGCATATTACTATTCAGTAGACCTTTACATTTTCCAGATTGACAAAAATAAATTATGTGTACGAAAAAATTGACCTCTTGCGTATTATAGGAGTATCATGAAGTTACGGAAGCCATTCACTTTGCTATAAGGGAGCGTTTAGTTATTGCGGCCGGGGTGGGTAGGGGAAAATCGGAGGGGTCATCTTAAATTTGAAAACTGCAAAGGGGGACCATGTATTTTTCAATCGGCACAGAAGGGGGTCACTTAATTTTGATAAGTATCCGTCCTGTCAACAAAGCAGTTTCCGTGTTCAAAAATATTCCTGGAAATAAAAATGATTCGCTGCATGATTTCATTCTCTAGCGTCATGTAACTGTAAATCTGAATAAGAGTATAATTATTTGTTACATGAACATCTTTCTTTGACAACTATGAGGCTTGTCTTCTTGTAGATCGAGCTTACTGAGGGCAATGAACAATTCGTATTACTTAAATAAAAATATTTAACAGGTACTTGTAGACTACAATGAAAAGTGAATAATTATTGTCCACATCTGAGCTTTCAAACACCCTATTTGAAGCAAGCACATTTGTATCAACTGCCAAACACCTATAAAAGTAATGATTTAGTTTAGCATTGTAAAAAATTATTTATAAGTTTTCTGATAGACTCCGATACATAGTACTAGTGAATCAACAATTCGATGGAATTCAAAAATCGAGTTCTTCCACACACATCAACTTGTACCCACCCTTGTCTAATCAAAAACTTTGAAGTGAATTACCAAACGTCAATAAATACACAGATTTGCTTGGCTTTGTATTAAAAAAAACTATTCATAGCTTCCTCATAGACTACACTGTATGCTGAATCAACATTTCAGTGGAATTCCAAAATCACATTTCTTGCTCAAATATAAATTTGTAACCACCCTAGTCTAATGAAGTGTATTAATATCAAGAATCGTACATGAATTAACAGATTTACCTAGTTTTGTTAGCTCCGCTGTCAGCGACGCGGAGCTTATAAATAGGTTGATTTTTCGTCGTCGTCCGTTGTCGTCGTCCGTCCTCGTCTGTCGTCGTCCGTCATCCATTAAATACGGATAGTTTTCAATCGGATTCAAACCCACAAGATACGGCATCAGTCGCCTAGCTGAGAGGCCAGAGACAGAACCAGTCGGCTAAATCTCCACTCCAAAATTGCCTTCTCCTCTGAAACCGCAAGTCGGATTGCTTTGAAATTTTATATTAGTTTACTTGGGGTGACCTCACTTAATTGTGGTGAAATTTGCATATTTGTAATTTTGGGGCATTTGTGCTGTTTTTGGTAAAAAAATCTTCTTCTCTGAAACGGCTTGTCCGATTGCTTTGAAATTTAATATGCAGTTTATTTAGGGTGACCTCAGTTAGATTTGTTCAAATCGTAGTGAAATTTGCATATTTGTATTTTAAGGCAATTTTTGTCGTTTTTGGTAAAAAAAAATTAAAAATCTTCTTCTTCAAAACTACCAGTCAGATAGCTTGGATATTTGGAACATAGGTCCCTAGGGATGATCTATTTCAGATTTGTTCAAATTGTGCAGAATATGCAAATTTGCATTTTTAAGGCAACTTTTGCCATTTTTGGTCAAGAAAGTATTTTTGGTCAAAAAGTATTGAAGTACTGGTCTGATAGTTTTGAAATTTGGTATACAGGTTTCTATAGATGAACTAAGTAATTTATATTGAATTTCTGATGAAATCTGTAAATCTGTATTTTTGGGGCAATTTTTGCCATTTTTGGTCAAAAAATGTGTATTTCCAAAACTACTCATCTGATAGCTTTGAAATTTGGTATACAGGTTTCTATAGATGAACTTAGTGATATTTATTGAAATTATGATGAAATCTGCAATTTTGTATTTTTGGGGCAATTTTTGCCATTTTTGGTCAAAAAATTTGTATTTCCAAAACTACTCATCTGATAACTTTGAAATTTGGTATACAGGTTTCTATAGATGAACTAGAAGATATTTATTAAAATTATGATGAAATCTACAATTCTGTATATTTGTGGCAATTTTTGCCATTTTTGGTCAAAAATTTGTATTTCCAAAACTACTCATCTGATAACTTTGAAATTTGGTATACAGGTTTCTATAGATGAACTAGATGATATTTATTAAAATTATGATGAAATCTACAATTTTGTATATTTGTGGCAATTTTTGCCATTTTTGGTCAAAAATTTGTATTTCCAAAACTACTCATCTGATAACGTTGAAATTTGGTATACAGGTTCCTATAGATGAACTAGATGATATTTATTAAAACTATAATGAAATCTACAGTTTTGTATATTTGGGGCAATTTTTGCCATTTTTGGTCAAAAAATGTTTTCTCAAAAAGTACTGTTCTGTTAGCTTTGAAATTTGGTGTACGGGTTTCTATAGATGAAGTTAGTATTATGTCCTGAGTTTCTGTTGATATCTGTAATTTTGTATTTGGGGGCAATTTTTGCCATCTTTGGTCAAAAATGTGTATTTCCAAAACTACTCATCTGATAGCTATGAAATTTGGTATACAGGTTCTTACAGATGATCTAAATGATATTTATTGACACAATGATAAATCTACGATTTTGTATTTTTTTGGCAATTTTTTTCCATTTTTGGTCAAAAAATGTATTTCTTAAAATGTACTGGTCTGATAGCTTTGAAATTCGATATGCAGGTTCCTACAGATGAACTAAATGTGATAATTTGAAATTATGATGAAATCTGCAATTTTGTATTTTGGGGGCAATTTTTGCCATTTTTGGTCAAAAAATTTGTTTCTCAAAAACTGCAAGTTGATAGCTTTGATATTTGGTATACAAGTTTCAAGGGATTATTTTAATATATGATATATTGAAATTATGGTGAAATCTGCAATTTTTATTTTGGGGCAATTTTTGCCATTTTGGTCAGAAAATTTCATTCTCAAAAAACTACTCGTCAGATAGCTTTGGTTAACATGTTCTCAGGGATGATCCAATGTGATATATTCAAATTATGATGAAATCTTCAATTGTGTATTTTTGCAGCTATTTTAGCCACTTTTTTCTGGCCATTGAAATGAGCTATCAAAGATCTCCACCTTCTTCATCAACATGTGTCAAAATAGTTATTGTCTACATAAACACAGCGGAGCTATATCGGCCGTTAGGTCGCTTGTATTGGAAAAACATATTCATAATTTCCTCATAGACTACCATGCATAGTGAATCAACATTTAAATGAAATTCCAAAATCAAATGCGTATAGATATTGCTAGTTTTGTATTGAGGAAGTATTATATACGTTTCTCATAGATTAGCATGTATAGTGAATCAACATTATCAATTGAATCCAAATATCTAATTTTTGTACACACATGCACTTTTCACCTGCCACTGCACGCAAAGCAAGCAATTTATAGCAGGTCAGAAGGGGAGATTGAATGTTAACACATTGTGAGTTTGTTAGTAGTAATTTGAAAAAACATAATATCTTTTTTGGATTCTATGGCACCTTTTCTAGTGGTATTTGTGTGTGCAGCTTTACTCAAGCCAATATATATATATATATATATATATATATATATATATATATATATATATATATATATATATATATATATATATATATATATATATATATATATATATATATATATATATATTTTTGGTGGGGAGGGGGGTCGTGAAATTTTTGTCACCTTAAAAGGGGTTCATCAATTTGTTGGTGCAAGGGTAAGGGTTTCCCTCATTTTGACTGATGCGCGCACAGCCTGTGCATAAGTCAAACTAAGAGAACCTTCACCCCACCCATAGGAAAAATTTGCCGGCCGACGGCCGGCCATAATAATTGAACCCTCCTTATTGTGTAATACGTACATTTGTTACCTTTAGCTTAGTGACAAATATGTTAAGAACTCATAAAGAAGGCCATAAAATGGCAATAGCAGTGGCGCAGCAGTGCGAAAAAGGTTTTGATCATGCATGACATCAAAATGTAAAGTGGATGATGTGACGAATTTGCATTTCCATTGTATGTAAATTACACTCTTCAGATTGATATAGGAGGTGTCTTTACGATTACAAGCATTTGGGAGAAGGGAAAACAGCTGACAGTATGTAACTTCCATGTAAAGAAAGACGGTGTTATCTTTCAAGACTTTGAGCCGCTACTCAATATCTGTATTGTGACGTCTTCTCGCTAGCTATTCCCCGAATGGAGACGGAGAGCAGTAATACATGGTGGAGAATCCGGGTCTGCTTGTCTGTTTGTCTGTCTGTCTGTCTGTCTGTCTGGACAGACAGACAGACAGACAGACAGACAGACAGACAGACAGACAGACAGATAGATAGATAGATAGATAGATAGATAGATAGATAGATAGATAGATAGATAGATAGACAGACAGACAGACAGATAGATAGATAGATAGATAGATAGATAGATAGATAGATAGATAGATAGATAGATAGATAGATAGATAGATACTATTAGATAGATAGATAGATAGATAGATAGATAGATAGATAGATAGATAGATAGATAGATAGATAGATAGATAGATAGATAGATAGATAGATAGATAGGCACAGGCAAGCATGCATACATGTCGTAGTTAATCACTGAAGAAAAAGCTTTTCATTGGACACTTTGTGAACTTGGTTCATGAAAGAACTCAGATGTCTGTCCTATTAAGTTTCATATCGGTATGATTTGCATAGCTTTAAGAAATTGGTTTAGGAGATTCCTACTGTTCTTTGTAATTCTCGAGGTACCCTTGAACATAACGTCGTTTGTGCCCTTCCCCTCAATTTTTCTTTCACCACCTGCCGCGTCTATTTTGCTTCTTTCCCAGACTGGGCTAACTAGTGCATGGTAATGGTCATACTCTGATCTGCTCTTACAAGCTGATCAGTTCTGTACTATTTAATCAAAAACAAAGTCAGCGCTTAAGGAGCCGTCATTATCAAGGTCGTCCATGCAAGGCTTGAAGCAGGGAGTCATGCTTCACCATTAGGACAAGGAGAGGGTCACATTTTATAAAGGTGTACTTGAAGAGGTGACATCTTACATTATCGACCACCCCTAATGTCATTCGTCCCACCCTCGCATAATTTCGAAAAGCTTCCCCTGTGAGAACAGTAAGAAAGCCGTCATTATCTATGTCCAAGGGGGTCAGAGGAATAAAGTTAGAAACTCCGAAATTTCAAGTAAGACCCCGCTGCCAACCTTGATGAATTTGAGAAACCCCGTCTCAAACACAGAAATTGTGACTCACCCTCTCCTCGCAACAGGGAAAAGTTAAATATCAATACATGTACAAGTGTTTCTATAATTTTATGGATTATCTCCATACTAAAGACCTTTCAAATCCGTTTTTTCTAAGCCATGCATGCTTGTAAATGCATTTCATAGCATTTACGTTCGAATTTTCACACCAGCTCCTAGGTCTTGTCGCGACCAGGAATGATGCTACCTGTCGGATACATTTAGTGTGTTCAAGTTGCACGCATGATCTGACTTTATATCCCCATTAGTATGGCCTACTATACTGTACACTTCGTTAACTTGGAGAAACCATATAGACTCTACTGTCTATGGTGAAACACAGTGTTTAGACCACTTATTTCTTTGAACGACACAACAAAATGACGTCTTTCTTGTAAATTTTTATGACCAAATTTCCTTGTTTTCATCAAGAGTGACTTTGAGATTTGTTTAATCATTTAACTCAACTTTCGTCACATGACAACGAAACGAGAAAGGTTACTTGGTTTTTTGGACGCTGCTGTGTGTATATTGTCACCCTAAAACGACTGCACCATGTAAATCCTTCGCCGAGCACTAAAAGCGTTAAAGGCGCCCTTCTCAATCCCTGGTTCTCGCATTAGCAAATGTGTCAACAGCCCATTAACAGTTTGTCATTCTTTTGTTTTCCATTGAATATTTTATCAAGGAAATAATATTTATATTAGATAAATCTGATAATTGAGTGGGGGCTTTAAGCACAGTGAACGTATTTGTGTTGGAGTCCAAACAACTACATGAAGATTTGACACATCTTGGACTAACACAATAAATTTGTTAAAATCTTACACTTACTTTCTTTGTGTTCCTGGGGATGAATGTTTATCATAACAGGATGTAAGCATAGCACTTTCGATCGTTCCTGTGGTGGTCTTGAAATTGACTTATTATAATTAATCCAGACTGTGTGTTGTCGTTTTGTCGATTGACCCTGTTCGTGTTGGTATGTACCTTTGCCGTTCTCATATGCAGCTCTTATACCTCGAGGTGCAAAGCAAACACATTAAATTCATTTCTAATGATATCACTTCAACAAGAACAATTTAAGATATTAATTGCTTCTACTTAACCTGCAAGCCGCAGTACATATCATTATGACTAATTTGGAAATACGTCAACCCGAACATGCTTTTTCTTATAATTATGATGTGTATGCAAATGTTCTTTAGCGAGCTCATTTATAGTACGAGAACGGACCACTCAAATTGTAGTCTTGTCGTTCATTCGATTATACAATGCAACTACTTGGTGAAAATACAGGAAGAGACCTCTGCAAAGGTGACTGTCTATAGACGTTTGCATGATGACTTTCTTCAATCATGCATATCATCCTCAGTAAGGAGAAATTTAATTTATTTGATGTGACTTTTGAGGCTGAAAAATTGCTTTGTGATGTATACATATAACAATATCTTGATAGTGATACTGTGTATGATTAGACATGCAACCCATATTGTACATAAGATTTGTGCCGATGTATATTGCACCGAAATTCTAAAATCTGTCAAAACTATAATATTTAAACACAATTTATTTGTAATAAATAATGACATCTAAAAGAGTTTTTCCATCATTTCTTTGTAAAACTCAATTTGAAAGGCTTGTCACCATTGTTTGTTGATCAAAAAATCAAGATGGATTCGTACTGTATGTGAAATTGACGATGTTCAAAATTTTAAGTAACGGTTTGTCCTATGAATAAGGATAAAACGTGTGATCAACATTTAGGAGAAAAAGTAAATATGTTTTCCTGTAAGACACAACATGTTGATGGCCCATCTAGAGGTAGGAAGAGTCACTGCAAACTAAGTTAGATTAAGTTTCACAGCCTACTCAACACTTAAAGCATTCTCTATGCTCTGAGAAGGCTGGCACTTTGGCTCAACTTCACAACATTTTCGATAGACGGGGAAGGCTGATATGGTGCAATAATTTATGTAAGGATGACCGTGATTGCATCCAAAATCGAAGAATAATGCGAAAGAGCATTTATACACTAATATCTGGTGAAAGCATCTCAAAATTGATCAGAAATGTACTCATGCCGTTTGTTTTGCAAACTTCCAAGGCTTTGTTGTGGTGTCTTAACCTGCCTACAGCGCCTCACTTACTTGAATCGCCATCGCTATAGGCTCACTGACCATGGTGAGCCCATGGCAAAAATGCTGCCCTCAACGTTGAAATGATTCGCCCGACTTGACAAATGCGAGACTAGTCCCGAGTACGGAGCGAATTGAAAGTGCGAGACTAGTCCTGAGTATGATTGACAGTAAAAGATGATACCAAAAACTCTCCTTGATTTGTACAAACTGAAATCGGTCATTGAATCCTGACTGAAGGAAATTTGTTCTTTATTCAAAATAGCTTGTCGATTATCCGACTTCTGACAGCATGGTTATGATGATCATGGCTTTCTGATTTCCCACTTTGAACACTAAGAAGATCTTATCCCATTTTCACTCTTGAGATACCTATTTTGTGATTTTGTCAACAGGTACTCTTGATAGGCATACATGATATTTCCAAGGGAACTAAGGGATTAAGCAGCACCTGTGTTGGCAAAAGAAAGGATATCGATTTTTGTGGACATGTGTATGATAAGACTATATCAGTTGCTGATAACTTTACCTTGAAAAGTGTATAATTTCTAGCACCCAAAACATCGACTTTTATTTCACTTTACTCTTGAATTTGTAACATTATGTCTTGGAAATACACTCGAACGAGCTTTAAGCAAAACAATTCTGAATTATCTTTCCAGATAAAATAGGAGTAAATGGACTTTGGAAAAAATGTAGGCAGCTAGCCAACAAAATTCCTTTCTGAAGCAGTGTCATAAAAATTTTTCTTTTAAGTATTGTAATTTATAAAGCATTTATCCAACATTCCTTTAGGTTCAAATAGCTTGAAACTTTGTCAGGGGCCATGCATTGATAAAGCCCTAAGGGAGAATCTTTTCAAAAAAATCCTGAAAGTCCAGAAGAGTCAGATTATAATTTTGCATTTTACATAAGATTGCTTAAACTTGCTTGTAGACTATTGAGCATTAGCAAAGTCACCAAAAGTCAACAACTTTCAGCATCTCTTCTGCAAACTTCCACCATCTCCATTTTACAGAGGAAACGCTGACGTACTAACGTTCTGGAAGGGTAGAAAGGCAATGATAGAGAAGTACACTTAGAAATGTAATTGAAATTTTACAGATGAAGCCATCGAATACGTCACAAATTTTCAACAGTCGAATGCTTGTTTCCAGGATGTTTGAATAGAAATGTTGTCATTGACTTTTGCCTCTGACTTCTCAATGATTTATATGCTCTCACTACTGATATATTTATTATTAGTTTTGAGCTGGGTGTCTGCGATTGTTTTTCACATGCCGTTTGTGCTCACCTCTCCCCTCCTAATAACAGCTGTTGCCATGACTAATAATATTGAATTTTTCAAAGCGGATATTTCGACCATGTTAAATTATTGACAGCAGGTATTTACAACAAAGTCTGTTTCAGTTGACAGGAAATTTCTTTTATGTTGAATAGTTTTAATACCCTGTCATATCCTCATTCTTTGCAAAATGGCAATTTGAATACTTCGTTGTTATATTTGTTTGGGCCATAGGGAAGTGAATTGCTTTTTATTGTAAAGGCAAGACTTGAAATGATGAAAAGAAAGTCTATATATTATATTCTAATTATTAAAAAGGCATGCTATACATGTATTTCTTTTTCTCTCGAATCATATTCTTATGCCAATAACGAAATAACCATGAATTCGCATGGATTTCTTAAGTGTGGCTTTGTTCCGCCAAAGCTCAGCCTCGGCAGAGACTTCCTACAGCAGACGTCAAAGAATATGTGCTTTAGAATATACACCGTGGTTGTGTCGATGTAAACTTGCACATATTGCTATGGCGACCAGGTGTCACCCCATGAAAGGGGAAGGTTATAAGAGGTTTGCAGAATTTCTCCTTGTTTACATTTTACAGAAAGGTTTGCGGAGTACTACGCTTCATTTAAAAGAAGTTGCCTTTGGTATTTGAGTATATACTGTGATATTTCGAATGATGACTATAATAACTTATTATACCACACCACATAGTAGCTGTGGAGCGTTAATGTGAGAAAATCAATTATTTATTAGATCAATGTTTACCCACGTATGTTAAGGCATGCGTCTGAGACTTTAATAGTTTAGAGTATAAAGTGAGGATCAAATTTTACAAAGTTCTCATTTATCCCATATCAGATTTTGGCGGGAAAATATAGGCTGTTAGTCACGGGACTTCGTAAAAATCTAATGATTTGAAACAATTTGTTTAGTCACAGAGAAATATATTGTTGCCAACTTTAAAGTCATTTCGATGAAAAATTTCAACTTCAAGACAAAATTTTATTCAAACGAAATAGTAGATATAAAGTAGCATAGAAGCTCATGAAATAACCACTGACCAATTTAAAATTATCAACGTTTCACAACTTTTTACCCCAAAACCTAAAATAAAATCCAGCAATATTTTACATTTCGTAGCCATTCAGGTTACGGTGTCTGATATGTTGAATGATAATTGCTCTTTCAGAGATAATTGCTTTTTCAGAATATGCAGGAAACACACAAAATGTTGAGCTAACAATTTGAAATTTTACTTTTTTTAAATGTTTTAATGAAAAAGTCAATTTTCAGTTACGTGACCATCTCTGTCAGTCTGTCAGCATTTTTCATATTCTACAAAGTATAGTAGTTTACCAAATTTCAGCAAATTCTGACAATATCTATTGGAATAATAGAGTCCGGCATGTTTCTACAGTGACCCAATCCTTAACTTACGTGCATGAAAAAAACATTAATTACGACAGGGCCATGCATCCACTACAAAATGAAGTATTGTATAAGCTGGCGTCCTTTTTTACATTCATTTTGATCAAGCATTTATTTCTTTGACTCATATTGCCATTTCATTAGAAATTCTAAGGCCAATTGTTCCCAGTATTTATTATTTATAGTCACCGTTCCTAGGTAACAAATGGGTTACCGAATTCGTTAATGTTTTGCTATTATTGATAAGACCATTTTTTCTTTCGTTTTCGTAACTATGCTATCGTGACTGATGGTTACATTGTGAGAACTGCTGGAGGCCCGTATGTTCTCTTGTTTCTATTTCAAAGCAATACGTCAATGATGTATAGCTATTGAGAAGTTTAGAATGCCTCGTTAGGTTTATTCACTTATTTTCGACACATACATTCCATTTGCATTATTGCCTGTATTGGCCCTTTGTAAACATGCTTTCATAGATCGACAAAGTACTCTGAATCATTTCTTTCAGTTTTAAAATGATTGTGTAAGTGTAATTAAGGTAATTTTTGCGAGTTTCGATGGCTGCGCCCCAGCAAATCATAGCTGTGCAGCAATTCCACTGTATGACAAAATTGACTTTGCCTTTTATGAAGAGATAAATGAAAACTGCCAACATTTTCTTTACAATTTGACTCTGACATATATATGGTTGCTTTGCGATATTAAGTTTAACGTTATAACTTTTGATAATAATTATTTATAGGTCTTCTTGTAACATAATATTTTCTATATTATCTCCCTATAAAATCATTAGCGTAAATGATGTACATGACGATAGATTTAAAACAAGATCCAAATATAGGTGACACGTGAATGAATAATGTACAAAGACGTTCGCTAACACGTGAAAAAGAGAAACAATCGCCATTGACACCATAGGGTATCGCGAGCAATATTCGTCTAGAAGTTATGAATGTGATCAAAAAATGCCATGCATTCAAGTAAACTCTTTTTCATTATACAAGCCTTTCCCGTGTATACTATGAATGATTGAAATATTAAAAGTACATCAGCTGAATATCATAGAAATTGTTGCAAAATGCATTTAAAGTCAAACTTTTACTTCGCGACTACAGCAGCTAAACTTCCTGAAAAGCATATTTGAGCGATCACACAATGCCCTTCTTTGTGAATACATATCATCATGGTCTCTTAGGTCATACGTTAAAACATGACTCAAACAAGTAATTTGTTCACGAACTGTATTGTGTGACTATCAAGCACGACTGAAGGAAATTCATAGAGTTTGTCACAAGATGTAGATAACTTACATTTTGTCTTCTTCACATTGTAAAACATATTATGGTCTATGACATGCTGCTCACAAATTTGCACAAGTTTTTTCAAACCTTTGACTGATGATGCAAGCAAACGCATGTCATTTGCATATGACAAGTTATCACAGTAACACCTCCCACTTCACAGCCAATACCACAGCTAGATAAAGTCCTATTCAGATCATCTATATAATATTAAAAAGCAGAGGCGACATGGTTTACTTCCGAACCCCGTTTGTTATATTATGAAAGGAAGATTCTGAAACGGAATTTCCCAGCGAATACTTTTTGGACGGATACCAGAAGCAGAGCAGACAGTCTGTATAAAATGTAACACGTTTATCAGTAGGTTATTTCTCGTGGAATCATGTGATTTACTCTGTCGCATTCTTCCCTGCATCGATGAAGCACACAAAATGACTTAATTGTTGGGTATATGAAATCCGCACATAGACGATTATAAATTGTTTTATTGTAAGGTACGTCATCTCACGCACATCCGGTCTGTAATGATTGTATACATAGATACCAACAAATGGTTTATACTTAGATTTTTCCCTGAATGATAAAGTCGAGTCTGGGATCTGTCATTGAAAACGAGTCAGCCCTTTTTCGCCGCTCCGTCATCTGGTCTTTTGCAAACAAACCTAGGGTTTTACGCGCGACGTTTCCAGTAGGCGTATTGTACATTTTATAATCGTTTATATGCGGATTGTATACATACCTAATAATTGAGTCATACAGTTTGAAGGCATCCGGGAGATTAAATTGAAAAGTACGTCCCACATGACTCTGCTGTCCAAATCAGAATTTTCTGGTCATTGACCAACTATCAATTGACTGGCGTTACCGTTTCATCCACCTTGTTTGCTCATCAGTTTTTGTATAGCTCATTGGTACCCTGTAGTTCTATTTTAAGATCTTCACAGGAAAGTTCGTTATACTTCCAACATTTTTTAGTCTTACAAATTCTATATATATAATGTCAAATACTACAATAGATATGTTTGATTTGCAAGGTAGAAGTTTAACAGATGAAGTTTGTTGTCACGACGAAATTTTGAGAGTTAACGCTATGGCCATATCTTTTACAAGCTTTCGGAAACAAAACTTAATTTCTAAGCATGGAATTATCGGAATACGTTATGGATCTCACTTCTAAAAAAATCACTATTCCCCATGAAATGGTCGATCCTATCAAGGACAAGCTACTATTCGAATTCAAATCAATGATGTCATATTTGTTGAACAGAAAAGCTTCTAATCAATCATCACTCTCAAGGAAGCGTTCTTAGTTTGTCTAGAAATGTCGCCATGAAAACATATTTGACCTATTTTCTGTTGAAGGTCATCTTCGATCATTCGTCTTACTTTTATTGTTATGCATTTCATATATCACTGGCGATATTTTAATAAGAGTTCGATCGATTAAACATCAATTAAACTGAAACATGTAAAATCTTATACTTTATAATTGATAGATTGAAATTCATTACGAATTTAGTTGTGTCATTCAAGCCAGAAAGAAATAAACAACTCCTTCCAACAAATAGTTTTCAAAACCTTTCAGTTCCGATAACATGTACATGAATACAATACAGTGTTTTGAATAGGGTTTGAACTCACAACGTACGGCATCCAGTCACCTAGTGGAGAAGCAACAGAAAGAACCGTTCGACCAAATCTCAACTCACAAAACAAGTGGTCCAATAACCGGGCGAACCTGTTGCAATTTTTCTGACTGCGACCCCTTAACACGCTGTAGAGTTCATGAAGCACTCACAATCGTACACTCACTATCACACATCGCACACAAACATTATCGAAGCAATGAATAAGCTGTCACGAAATTTTTAAAGAAAGTGCTTACCTTTTATATCCATAGGCCTAATTGACACATATTCATTACCCAACAATATATGTGCGCTTCGAAAACATTGTTTGATAAAAAACTACTGTCGGTTATATCGCCGTTTTCTGTCCCAGTGCCTATTTTGTAGGGGTTCCTAATGATTGGTTGGTTTACATTGAAACTTGCTGTATTAATGTTGCTCGATACAGTTGCCAAAAAGGCCTGACCATCCTCGGAATGTTGAGCTGTAGGTTTGCTCCAAAATGTAGCTGCAGCAATATCAAATTGTACGGACTGGTTTTATCACTCCAACCGTCACTGAAACTTTGAATCCGTGCAAAACCATAGGAGATCGAAAAGTTTATAAAAGCATAGACCCTCTAGGGGGGTCTATGATAAAACGATGAATACCGAGAACAGTGATTGGATGAAAAAACGCTTCAATAACATTATCCACTTCTGTAATTATTCAACAAGTGGGATTGTGTGATTACTGAGGCACACAAAAGCACACAAGGTATGCCTCGTCTGGTCCCCTGCCCTATTTTCATGAGCAGCGCAGCCAGCGGTAGAAATGGGGCAGAGGACCATTTGTTTTGGCGTAAGCCCGTACAGTAAGTGAATTGCTTGGTCTAGATTTCAAATTTTTACAGCATCGTTTCGATGACTGTTTCCTTCTTATTCCCCACTTTCAATAATGAGAAGACCAACCCCTTTTTCCACGGAGGAGATAGCAATCATGAATTTTGTCAACAGATATTATTGACAGCCACACGCAATATTAGAACTTAGAGAATAAGTTACATCTGTGTTCGCAAAAGAAAGGGTGTTAATGTTTTTATATTCATGACACAGGAAATTTGCATGTCTTGCAGGTGTTATGATGAGATCATCTAAGTTGCTGATAATTCACCTTGAAAAGTGTATCATTTTTATCACCTACTTATACCACTCCAGGTCATGTGACCTATTGTTCTTGCCATCCATTTATCCCTGAAAACACGACTGACACCTGTTGTTCTTATGCAAAATAAGTAATCAGTCATACTTTTATTCATATGTAATAAGTAATCACCACACTTTCATGAAAGAAAATCATTATCATATCAATAAAAGTGTAGCGATTACTTATTTAAATATGAAAAAAGTATGAATGATTACTAATTTGCAAGAGAACAATAGGTCAAGTCGAGATGTCTAAAGCATTCACGCACATTAAATAACAAAATGAAGACAATTTGTTCAACTGATATGTTATAGCATCACATTTTATAATTCAATTTTAACTTTCTTTTGACCATGCTCAATATAAGCAACATGATTTGTTGACGAAGACTGTCCATCTTTAGATTCGGTGTCTTCTTGGGTTGGACCAATCTTGTCTGTTTTGTTACATTGTTTTGTCGTAACTTGAGAAACTGGTTTACTTACAGATTCCTCTGATTTAACACTAGATGGAGGTGGTAGTAATATATTCGACATATGCTTTTGTTGTGCAGTAGACATACATTTGAAGCGCGTAAACCGTCATCTGATCTGTGACCTGTTTGTTCTTTGATAAGCTGCTCATCGAATCCCTGATGGTACAGAGATGTTGCCGCATTCACCTGAAATTATCAAACACAAGACATATGTGACAAATATCATGAAAATAAGTACAGCCTTTTTGAAACGTTTGTGGAATAGTCGAAAGAAATTCTGTGATACTGCCGCACACACAACAAATTGTTTTGGTCAATGAATTTAATTTTATAACTTTACAGAATTCGTTTGTGTATAAATATTTTAGTAAAAGAATAAATTACCTTGCCAGAATATCCAGTGTGCTGGCAGTCTGGCCAAGCCATCTTGCACATTTGCTTTGTGTAAAGACGTATATTTTCTGGCAGGAGAATGATTATCCCTTGGCAAGGGTCATCGATAGTACAATCCCGTCCGGTGTAATCATCGCCAAGTACTTTATAAGTTGAAGTACAAATCGTGGATTTTATGCGCTCCGTAGTAGCGGCTGCTCTTATAGGGCAGTTTGCCCGTATAAAATCCACTTTGGTTGTTTTTACATGGCCGTCCATGGAACTCTAGGAAGTCTCTTGGGTCATCAGATCAGACAAGTTGACAAGGTCCATCTTGACCAGTCGAAAACACGAAAATGGTATTGAAAGCCTGGTGCATCCACGAGGCAATCACATGCATCTACAGATTGAATTCCTTCTCGCTAGCCAATAGCCAACAAGATAGAGTAAGGCAAACCATTTTATTTAACCAATCAGACTAAAACAGTTTCCTTCTACACAGGTGCATTATACCACTCTGTAGCCCTTATTCAAATGCAGATTTGCAGTTGACCAGAGGCCTTGTCCTACTTGTCTGGGATAGGTCATTCTCCCAAACTCGCATGCCAGGTGCATAATGACCTCTGTGAACCTTTCGACGTACAATGGGTCACTCCATTCCATTGTGGGTATTCAAATCAAAAGTAGACGATTTATTGACAGTAATTTTCAAATTTAGAGAAGATTGGCCTGTTTTTCGTGGTATAAGTCATTAATCGCACCTCGTAGGTGAGCTGTTACAGTTGTAATCACCACACTTGTGGTCAGGAACTTGTAAACATCACTCGGCCTTCGGCCTCGTGATGTTTACAAGTTCCTGACCATAAGTGTGGTGATTACAACTGTAACAGCACACCTACTCGTGCAATTAACTATACAAACATCGACTTTTCATTCAATTTACCTTTGAATTTTAAACAATATCAATAAATTCTAAGTTTGAAATTGTTCGGAAATTAATAAGATTGAAGAAGCGTATAGCCGCATTACAATGTCAGTGTATGTACACAAATCAAAGAGAATAGCGCCCTCTGGCAGCACGCTCGTTGTTTCGCATAGAGTTAACACACAGGCGACCCATAAAGTATTACTGAGATTTTCACACTGTTTTCTCTATCATTTTCTCTCCTTTCTTCATGCTCTGACTGATCGGAGTAAATAAAATAAATGGTTTATATAACCTAACCTAGCCTCTGTGACTCTTTATTTATTTTACACTCCATTACATGGACGTATATCTCTCATACACACATGCTGTAATTAATTAGTCAACACAACTAATTATGCTAATCCGTGGACTTATCAGAGGTTGGTCAACATCGGAAAGATAGTGATGTTAATGAAAACCATTCCTATCTTTCGCGATGTTGACCAACCCATAAAATCAGGCGAACACAATAACGGCTAAACGAGCCTCTTCGGTTAAACGCCGAGGCTGCCTGTATTCGAGAACTTACAGAGACGATGAAAACGGTGTATCTGAACACGTGCTGAAGAGAACTTTGGAGGATCAATTTTGGCAGTAGATAGGTGCATCAGGCCTGATTATTTATTTTACGAACACTCTTACTAAGTAGTTGCGTATTAGAATTCACCCATTTAAGGTAGTATGCACCTCGAAAATGAAAGACTTAAACTTTTGCTCTAACTTTCCTCAAGGAATCTTTCAATCATTCTCTTTCAAAATCAAGAATAAAAATAGGGGGTCACCATGCAAATTTTGGTACTAGAGGAACAAAGATTTACACAAGATTTACCGATATTAGAAATTCAAAATGGCCGCCATCCCTGTGTTAACTCTATGGAGAAAAATAAAAATTTTCGAATTTCGAAAAACTAAGCCGGTGAAAAGTTTTCTTTCGCCAAGAGCTTTAAAATGAACCCCCATATGTGGTATATCAGAAAAGAATTGTAAAAGTTTGAGAGTCTGAATGTCTGTCCCCGAGGTGCGTTCTACCTTAACACAAAATAAAGAGTACGTATTTGCATTTCATTTACAGGCGTATTCCGTAACTTTCTCTTGTCATAGCTCGACTTGAACGAACGGTGCATAAAACTTATTTTTGGCCAGTGATTTGGTCTCATTGAAAAGGAAACGATACTGTTAGAAGAGTCACTCTGGTCCTATCTGCAGTGTGGTTGTATCAATATGAAAATGAATTGTGAAGTCAATTTCAATTGTTATAACAACATAGTCAACTTGGTATCACCATTTTTCTTGTTTAATATCTTCATTGAGTTTTAAGGTCAAAACGGTTTGCAGAATATGAAATAAGTTCAACCCCTACCCCCAACTGCATAATGTTCCCCATGAATGACAAATTAATCTTTTCCTGCTCGAGTCGTTCTCTTTATTTGAAAATTCGGTTGTACAATAAGGTTTCATGCTGAAAGGATGGTCAAATAAAGCTTACCTGCAACCCTGCTTACAGGAATAAGAAAACAACTACAACAACAAAAGATCAGCCGTCATGTTTCGTCTTCAAGTAATTATCTAATAAAGTTAAATTTCATTAAACGTGATGACGATTTCTTTTGAAATATGAATAATGTCAAATAAACTATCTTTGCTGATCAAAAGGACCATGCATGTCTTTCGTACCACAACTTTCAAAAGTATGAGTCCCGTGCCGGTCGCAACCTTTGTTTTACGTCGGTGTCGCAGCTACTTAGCCCTATGGCGTCTGCACTCTTGGCTTGTTAGCTTTATTGGAGTCAAGTTGTACTTTGAATCGCAAGAAGGACGGAAGGATAGCTCATGTGAAAACAAATCATTGATTGTTTTATCCATGTATGGCAATTTAGTTTTTATCCTGAATTTTCATAATAGTCCATTAACTCCTTAAAAATAGAATTCGAATGCCGTGTTAAAAAATTCAATGAAGCATTTTTTCGGCTTAAAATGTAATCTTCGATTTCTTTCACGTCGATTATTTCATTTAAAATGTGTAAATATATATATCATCCCAATCCCCATTTATACAATGAACTCTTACTCTCAATGAGTCTTTGATGTGTTCTGGAATCGTTGCATATATTCTGCCCTAATTTACATTTGTAAGAGTCTGTTAGTACCTCAAGCAAACTTTAAGAAATTCCATATATTTTTTAGTTCTCGTCCTTATGAATTTTTACTCTTTTTATCGACTTTGATAATTTTTCTATTTCTGTAGAGTATTATACCTTAAAAGCTTATGTTTATGATACCACAGCACTTGCACAAGATACATAATGCTCAATTTAGGTCAATGAATATTCTCTGTAAATAATGGCTTCATTATAAGCTGAATTGCACAATCAAACAATGCTTATTTACACAAATGAATACTAATATTAGGATTGAAGAAGATCATGGCTTCATTTGTAATGCACTGAGTATCCGTTCCTGCAAGACGCCCTCACCAGTTTTGTCTTTTGTTTTTACTCTCTCTCTCTCTCTCTCTCTCTCTCTCTCTCTCTCTCTCTCTCTGACACACACACTCTCTCTCTCAATCGTCAACGTAACATTGTGAGGTGACTGTTTTATTTGATTTATATTAAAATGATGTTATATAAAAGCTGAATTGATGGCAAAATACAACCCTTAAACGAAACTGGCGTGTTTGATAAAAGACAGTACGGGGAGGAAAATTACTGTCTATGGTTTGACCTGCCAATACTTACACGCTGAGAACGCATTCGTCGGTTGAACTCTACACTCCTCATTTTGTACCGAATGACTAACGTGTCGAAGGAGGATTGCATTTATGTGCTCCATCTCCAGTATTATTGTAACATGTGTCAGAAGTCAAAACATAACTTATAGAAGGATATTATTTTCTCCCATAATTATCCTATCACTCACATAAGTATTTCGATATTTCACAACACCTTTTCAATGTTTTCGTTTTCAACTTTGAGTTTCGTTCATCTTTTTTCATTAAGATATAGGGCGGTTCATTACTCGTTGACACTTGTTATTATCATTTACTAAATTGCTTGTATGTTGCCAAACCCACAATATAATTGGCTGTGGTGTTGAATCAATCACTTAATCCGCTGATACGGACAGCGGATTAGCAAGTTTGCAATGTTTTCGGAGCAATTACAGAGGTGTATACACAAGAAGGAGAGGAGATAAGGACTTGTCGGTAATATATAAAGCAGTCAGACGGTGTGGAGTTGAACTCTTTATTTGAAATATCACAGTCAAAATTAATAAAATCAAATAAGGTAAACCGTTGCACAAAAAACCTCCTCCCTACCCCAGGGTCCTTTCATCTGTTCCCTGTGCTCAAACACCGGATTAAATTAATGACAAGTTATATAATTGACATAAATTGTGTACACATATGTAGAGCGCAAAAGATCAGTAAACCAATCCCCCTCGATCTTGACCTTTAGTCTTAGAGGCATTCTGTGGAGGAATGAATGACATTAGCAGCGAACAATCAAAGTACACAAAGAGTTGCACCAGACATGGAGGTTCAGTAGCCTGTGCACCAATGCTGTAATTCACAGTGCTATTCCTACCTGTAGCATCGTAAACAAATAGTGTAAGAGTATGTGACGCACTTTGAGCGAAATGGTGTGTCCAGTACTCACTTGAAATTTGCGATGCGGAAATGATTGAGGCAGTGATCGTCTCCGTAATCGGATGTCACTGCAGTGCTGTAGCTCGAGGATTTGCCAAAATATGTTGGTCGGACGACAAAACCACATCTGGCTTTACAGGCCGGCAAAACCTCGAGCTGCAGCATTGCAGTTAAATCGGATATATTTTCCTGCAATTGTGTACATACAGGATGCTGTTGCCCGAGGTTTCAACAGGGTCATGCCACTGATCCTGTAGCTCTGCGTGTATTTTTGTGATGTAGCTGAGGTTGTTGCACCAGCGTGTCCATCTGGGCAAGTATTTCTCTGGTAATGTTTCATCCCATCCGAGGTTTGATGAGTTGCGTCCTTTAGTTTCTGTCATGAGTATTAGTTTTCCTTCTATGGAAACTGGTGCGAGTATAGCTAGGGGGTCGTATATTGAGTTGATGATCGCCAGTATTCCCCGCCGTGAGAATGGCTTCTCCTTCAAGTCTACTTCGAATGTGAATACGTCCGCCTCTGGAGACCACATGACCCTTTATGATCTCTGTGTCGGTAAGGTGTCTTGGTTGAAATCCAAACTCTGTAGATCTTTGGCTCGTGCTTCGTTTGGGAGTGCGGTTATGACTTCTTCGTCATTAGAAACGATCTTGTGAAAGTTGACGTCTTAGTCCGTGGGCTAGAGGGGGTCTGCGTGCACCACCCCCAGGATAACAAACCTGTATTTTCAGAAGCCTTGGCATCCCTAAAATACGAAATGGAATTTTAACAGAAAAAATATAGGGATGCAATAGCTGTTATGGTCATGTTTTGAAGGGTACCGCATTATCACCATTTTCCAACCCAAATGAATTTTCGTCAAATCTGTCTTCTTGTAAGTCATGTGCTGAGCCTATTTTGAACGTAACCTCACTTGTTTGGTATTTATTTCTCTTTAAGATGATATATTGTACTATGCAATATCTTCTACAATTTTTGTGAAATATGACCAAAACTTACCCGATACCCCAAAATTTAACATTGTAAAATTGCAGTAAATTTCAAATTCTATCAATTTTTTAGCTTTGCATAATAAAATTACAATGATTTGAATGAAATCTGTATTATTTGATACAGGGACATGTCAGAAATATGAAATAGACTTTTAACAGAAAAAATATTGGGATTCTACAGCTGTAACGGTCATATTTTCAAGGCTACCGCAAAATCACAGTGTTGCAAATTTGCATGAATTTTTGTTAAACCTGACTTCCTATAAGTAATCTGCTGAGCCTGATTTTGAATATAACCTCATAAAAGATAGCTTACTAATCTTTAAAATGACATATTGTTAAATGCAATATCTTGTATAGTTCTCATGCAATATGACCAAAACTTACCCCATACCCCAAACTTTAACATTGTAAAATTACAGTAATTTAAAATTCTACCATTTTTATAGCTTGACATTAATAAATTGCAATGCTTTGAATGAAATCTGCATTATTTGATACAAGGACATGTCAGAAATATGACTTAGAGACTTTTAACAGAAAAAATATTGGGACTCTACAGCTGTAACAGTCATATTTTGAAGGCTACCGCAAAATCACAGTGTTGCAGATTTGCATGAATTTTTGTTAAACCTGACTTCCTATAAGTAATCTGCTGAGCTTAATTTTAAATATAATTCATTTGTTAGGTATCATTAAACGATAGCTTACTAATCCTTAAAATGACATATTGTAACATGCAATGTCTTGTATAGTTTTCATGCAATATGACCAAAACTGAACCCATACCCGAAAGTTTACAATGAAAATTATAGTCAAAGCTAAAATCTCATTCTACAAATTTTAGCTAGACACAAAAAAGCTGGCCGTTTTTTCGATTAAATCTGTTTTATTTGGTACAAGAACATGTCAGAAATATGACATAGACTTTTAACAGAAAAAATTTTGGGACTCTACAGCTGTAACAGTCATATATTTAATGGTACCGCAAAATCACAGTGTTGCAGATTTGCATGCATTTTTGTTAAACTTGTCTTCATATAGGTCATCTGCTGAGCTTGATTTTGAATATAACCTCATTTGTTAGGTATCATTATAAAAAAAAATTACTAATTTTTAAAATGACATATTGTTTAATGCAATATCTTGTATAGTTTTCATGAAATATGACCAAAACGTACCCCATATGCCGAAGTTTACATTGAAAATTGCATTCATAGCTAAAATCTAATTCTACCATTTTTTAACCTAGACATATAAAATCTGTCCGTTTTTGCTATTGAATCTGTTTTATGTGGTACAGGGGCATGTAGGAAATATCAAATAGACTTTTAACAGAAAAAACATTTTGAATCTACAGCTGAACAGTCATATTTTTAAGGCTACCGCAAAATCACAGTGTTGAAGATTTGCATGATTTTTTGTTAAATCTGGCTTACTATAAGTCATCTGCTGAGCTTGTTTTGAATATAACCTCATTTGTTAGGTATCATTATAAAAATAACTTACTAATCTTTAAAATGACATATTGTAACATGCAATATCTTGTATAGTATTCATGATATATGACCAAAACTTACCCCATACCCCAAAGTTTACATTGAAAATTGCCGTCATAGCTAAAACCATATTCTTCAATTATTTTTAGCTAGATACAAAAGATCGGGCCGTTTTTGCGATTATATCTGTTTTATTTGGTACAGGGACATGTCAGAAATATTAAATAGACTTTAAACAGAAAATATATTGGGACTCTACAGCTGTAACAGTCATATTTTGAAGGGTATCGCAAAATCACAGTATTGCCAACTCGCATGCTTTTTTGTTAAATCTGTCTTCTTATAAGTCATCTGCTGAGCTTGATTTTTGACATAACCTGGCTTGTTAGGTATCATTAAAAAGCAAATTTACTAGTTTTTCAAAATGACATATTGTAATATGCAATATCTTGTTTAGGTTTCATGAAATAGGACCAAAGCTTACCCCATACCCCAAGGTTTACACAGCAAATTACTGCAAATCTGAAACTCTACCATTTTTACAATTTATTAACTTTGTATACAAAAGGCAATGCTTGTATGCAATCAATGAAATCTGTGTTTTTGTTAAAAAGTATGTCACAAATATGAAATTAACTTTTAACAGGAATATAATATGATTTGATAGCCTTTTGGATCATATTTGGAAGGGTACCCAGGTATCAGGGCAAATTTGCCGAAACACATACATTTGACATATATTGGTTCCCCCTCCAAAAATGATCCAAATGGCTACTAAATTGTATCATCTTCCCGTTAAAAGTTAATTTTATACTTGTGACATACTTTTGTAACAAATAAATCAGATTTCATACAAGAATTGCCTTTTGTATTATGTGTAGCAAAAAATGGTAGAATTTAAGATAAGCCGTAATTTGCGATTTGAACTTTTGGGGTATGGGGTAAAGTTTGACCATATTTCAGGAAAACTATGGACGTTGCATATTACAATATGTCATCTTAAAGAAGAATAAATTGCCCTACTAATGATACCTCACAAGCCAGGTTGTGTTACAAAATAAGCTCAGCAGATGACTTACGAGATGAAGAATTTAACAAAAAAGGTAAGTACTGCGATTTTGCATTTCCCTCAAAATATGGCTGTTACAATTATACAATTCAAATATTTTTTCTGTTAAACGTCTTTTTCACATATCTGACATGACCAAGTACCAAATACAACAAATTTCATACCAAAACAGAACTGTTTTTATCATGTTTAGCTAAAAATTCGCGGAATTTGATCACGTTAGCTATGACAGTACTTTCTATATAAACCTTGGGGTATGGGGTAAGTTTCGGTCATATTACATGAAAATTGTACAAGATATTGCATGTTACAATATGTCATTGTAAAGACCAGCTAATTACCTTTTCAATGATACTAAACAAGCCAGGTTATAATCAATAAAAAGCTCAGTAGACAACTTATAAGAAGACAGATTTAACAAAACGAATGCGAATCAGGAATACTGAGATTTTGCTGTACCCTTCAAAATCTGTTTACAGATACAGATTCTGTTACAATTACAGAATTCAGATCATTTTTTCTGTAAAAAGTCTATTTTATATTTCTGACATGACCCATTACCGAATGAAATAGATTTCATACGAAAATTGCCAGATTTTATATGTCAAGGTAAAAATGGTAGAATTTGATTTTAGCTATGACTGAAATTTTCAATGTTAACTTTGGGGTATGGGGTAAGTTTTGGTCATATTTCATGAAAACTATACAAGATATTGCATTTAACAATATGTCATTTTAAAGATTAGTAAATTATCTTTATAATGATACCTAACAAATGAGGTTATATTCAAAATCAAGCTCAGCAGATGACCTATATGAAGACAAGTTTAACAAAAATGCATGCAAATCTGCAACACTGTGATTTTGCGGTACCCTTCAAAATATGACTGTTACAGCTGTAGAGTCCCAATATTTTTTCTGTTAAAAGTCTATTTCATATTTCTAACATGTCCCTGTACCAAATAAAACAGATTTAATCGCAAAAACGGCCAGATGTTTTGTGTCTAGCTAAAAAATTGTAGAATTTGATTTTAGCTATGACTGCAATTTTCAATGTAAACTTTGGGGTATGGGGTAAGTTTTGGTCATATTTCATGAAAACTATACAAGATATTGCATGTTACAATATGTCATTTTAAAGATTAGTAAATTATCTTTATAATGATACCCAACAAATGAGGTTATATTCAAAATCAAGCTCAGCAGATTACTTATAGGAAGTCAGGTTTAACAAAATGCATGCAATCTGCAACACGGTAGCCTTAAAAACATGACTGTTACAGCTGTAGAGTCGCAATATTTTTTCTGTTAAAAGTCTATTTCATATTTCTGATATGTCCTTGTATCAAATAAAACAGATTTCATTCAAAGCATTGTATTTTTTATTATGCCAAGCTATAAAATTAGTAGAATTTGAGATTTACTGTAATTTGCAATGTTAAATTTTTAGGTATCGGGTAAGTTTTGATCATATTTCACAAAAACTGTAGAAGATATTGCATACTACAATATGTCATCTTAAAGAGAAATAAATTTCTTTTTCTACTGATACCAAACAAGTGAGGTTATATTAAAAAATAGGCTCAGCACATGACTTACAAGAAGACAGATTTGACGAAAATGCATTTTGGTTGGAAAATGGTGATAATGCGGTACCCTTCAAAACATGACCATAACAGCTATTGCATGCCTATATTTTTTCTGTTAAAATTCCATTTCGTATTCTAGGGATGCCAAGGCTTCTGAAAAATACAGGTTTGTTATCCTGGGATGGTGCACGTAGACCCCCTCTACCCCACGGCCTATTTCTGGTAGTCAGTAAGTCTCTTGTTCTGTTGATAAGACTGATAGCTTTCTGTGCATCTGGTGCTGAGGTTAGTCTGTCTATTTCGTCTTCTGGAACAGGACTTGTGGGGTTTTCGTACATTATTTTCTTCATGAACTGAAAGTATTCTTCCATCATTTGTGGTTTACACTGAGGCTGAATCTGTAGATTGTAGAATCGGTTCAGAGCTGGTTCTCGGTTTTCGGTAATTTCTTCGGGTTTTGTTTGAAGGGGAGAGGAAGTTCTAGATTGCCCTCCTCAGTTACATGGACTTCTCGTTGCATGATGTCCAGGAATTGCCTGTCTTCAATGGAGGTTGCCTTTTGTTCATCATAAGGTGACCCTTTGAAGGTGGTGTTGCCGAAGTTACCGAGTTTCAGGCCTATTATGTCTTTGATGTGGATGTGATGATTACATTCGAGCGTTGATTCATTGTAGCCATAGCCATTGAGGGTTGCAGTAGTACGGTGTACTGAAGTACGAATTACACCTCTTGCTGTCTCTAGGCACAGTTCACCTGAAATTGTCCACCCTAGGTCGGTGCGTTGAGCCCAAGGCGAGTTTACAGGTCCGTTTCTTGTTACTCTGACTTTCAGTGGTTCTGGGCAGTTTCTGTTGATGAGGAGGTGAATTAAAACGTTCTTTTTTGGTTCTGGAATGTAATAGATGATGGGCTTCAGGTGTTTGAAGGCCCTGCAAATATCTGGTGTGGGTATTTCGTTCTTGATGCTCGGTATGTTGTCGTTTTCTAGCATTACAGGAAAGATTTTCTTCTTTCATTAATTGATTCTATAATGACGTTATTGTTACGTTGTCACTTTTTGAGTTCTCCTTTGCTGCTGCATGTTGACAGTTCATATTCAAGGTCTGGGCAGTGTATCTTCAGTGCGTCAAAGAGGTGGCTGTCACCGATACAGGCATTGGACTGGTGGTCTACGACTACGTAATTTTCTATGTAGTCTGCTGGACGGTCTTGTGTGTAAACATTTGCGAGGACTCTCTTCCCACAAGAACATCCGGCTGGGCATTTCGTGAGTCTGGTAGTCTGGTAAATTTTGTTGTAGCTCCTTGGGTTTCCTTTTCTTTATCTTCTGGCTTGGCTTTGGTTGTTTTCTGCGTCGACCTAGCTGTCACTGGGTGTAGCATTGAGACAGGTGATGTGCTTCTTGCTCTTGCATATAGAGCATTCGATGGTCGATGTGCAGTCCTTAGCGAGATGTTTCTTAGTGCATTTAAAGCACAAGCCTTTCGTCTAACCCAGTTCAATTCTTTCAGCAACTGGTTGCTTTGCAAATGCTTTGCAGTCTTTCAGGTCATGTCCTGTAGCTTCGTGGAAGAGACTTTGTTTTTCTTCGTTTGATTATTTTGTTGAATGTACACGTGCTCTAGTCTTCGTTTGTTGACTGGATTTTAACTTACTTGTTCCAGGGGTGTGTTGTCTGGTCTTGGAATATCAGGATCGAATGCTGCTTTCGATGTATCTTTTAGAAAGTCTGTGAAGAACTAGAATGGAGGAAATGTTGTGTGGTGTCGTTTGTATGATGCCACATTATCTCTCCTCTTGTTGAGGACGAATGTTGGTAACTTCTTCAGAACGGTCTAGAGTCCCTGTGGTATATGGAGGGAAGAGAGGTGAGGAAGTTTTCTCATGTGTGCCTCTGTGTTAGAACATAAGTCTGAGAGTTCGAGGAGCTGTTTGCATTCGTCTGGTTTAACTTTCGGGAAGGACGTAAGTCTTTCCAGGATTACTGAGGTGATAACTACAGGCTTGCCGAATCTGTCTTCTAGTTCTATCCAAGCCTCTCTATATGACTCGTCTGGGTCGTCTACATATCGTTGTAGATGCTCTTCGATGAATTTACGCGGATCTCCCTGCGTGTATTTATGCAGGAAATCTAGTTTCTCAGATGTCTGTATGCAGGTCGTTGTTACAGTGGCTTCAAATGATCTTTTCCATGACATGTACATGGTTAGGTCGCCTCCAAATGTCATTGGTTGTTCTAGTGGTAAACGTTGACGGGACATCATTTGGGCTATCTCCGTTAGAGGTAGCATGTTGTTATCGTTATTATTGCTTGTTGTGTGTCTGTTGATTTGCAGTGTGTGTTTCTGTCTTACCTGTTTCTGTTGGTGTTTCCTTTTCTGGCTGTATCAGTAGAGTGGATGATTCTAGGTCTTTGTTTTGTGCTTTGGGTACGAACCCAGTTAAGTTCAAAGCTGGTAATGAATCTCAGTCCATTTCTTTTTTCATTGCAATGTAACGTGATACATGGTCGTTTGATGACTGGTCTGGTGTAGTAAGTGTCCATATTGCAAAGGAACATTCTTCCGCTACTTTCTGGAGAGTCTACTTGCTTTAAGACAGTGGACAAAAATGTGTCTGCGTAGGTGTAATTTTATCTGCAACCTTTTAATTGTTTTACCAAGAAGTTTCTGGATTTTTGCGTCAGAGGGCCTTAAGAAAGATTGAGGGCGATCTTCTGAAAATCTAGTTAGGATCATAAAAGGTCTATCAAACAAAAGCTGTGTTTTCAATGTTATGGGCCAGGCTACTGATGGTTATTTTGCACAGTCATGTGATCTCCACATGCGCATTTTAGTCAAAAAAACTTGAGGAAAATCACTTTCTCCAGCGCACATGGTGAGGAATTTGCCTAGCGAGGCGAAAAATATCAAACATGTTGAATGTTTTGTTCAATGACTCACGAGGAAAAAACTCACCAAAATTGCCCGCACACGAGAGAATACTTGAATGAACTTTGACTCAGCTAATTTTTCTCGTGCGGAGCAGGCTTAAGGTAAGAACAGCATGGAGAGATATCCGTCATTACTGTATTTAGTTTCTATTGGACTCCCGTCAATACTACATGGGAAATGTCATATCTTGTAGAGAGAATTTAAACTGACAACGAGTTTTGACTTAGAACTGGAATTTGTTTATTCAATAGGGAACAGTGACCAGGCCTACCGGCCCGGCCACAGCAGTAAGGGACTCTGCCTATAAGTCCTAGTTGGTCCTAGTTTGTCCTAGTAAGTTTCTGAGTGAATGTCCTGTCTCGGTCTCTCCACGAAGCAGTGAACAAGGTCCCAGTGTCGGTCACTCCACAAGAGAGTGACCCTGGTCCTAGTTAGTTTCTGAGTAAATGTCTTGTCTTGTTCACTCCAGAGTTCCTAGTTTTTTCATTTCATATATTTTAGAGAGAAACGTGAACTGACGACGAGTGTTGATGTAGAACTGCAACTTCTTTATTGAATACGGAACCATGGCTAAGCCTAATGGCCCATGTGTGCGTCGGTCCTAGGTAGTCTTAGTTACTTTTTGTCCTGTCTCGATCACTCCACAAGAGAGTGACCATGGTCCTAGTTATATCACTCCACAAGAGAGTGACAGTGGTCCTACTTAGTTTCTGAGTTAATGTCCTGGCTCGGTCACTCCACAAACAGTCCGGGTCAGCCCCAAAATTGGAGACTCATTATGATAATGTATTCCGGCATTCAGCCAATCATCGACCAGATTACATCATTAATAAAGTACAGGTCACGCTGGGTCACAAATTACCCACCAAGTGTGATCGGCAGTTTTGGGCCGCTTATTAAGCCCCTGTCTTGTGAATTTCGACGAATTTCGACAGTCAACATAATCCACGTGTTCTGCAGAAGGTCATGTCCAACAAGGAGTCCGATTAGTGAACAAATATTCGAAATATTGACGATTCATTTCTACCCCCAGTTTATCGATTTCGCTCAAGTACCAAGAATCATTTTGTGGATGTTCGTCATCTCTATTAGAAATACTGTTATAAAGGTTATTTGTGTAGGTACGCGTATAACATTTTGCAAGAAAGAAGAGCAATGTCAGAGCTTTAAAACGATACCTGTTTTGTAATTGTCAAACGCAGACTAAAAATGGTACGCGATTTTGAAATGTGTTGACAGAGTGGCCACACAACTGTTCCCCATATGGTAGAATTTGTATCGCTGCTATCTCCGATACAAATGGGGTATTCTGAACGATCTTTGTAGGTACACGATTTATATTTCGCAGGACTTCAAGCCAGAGTCTAGGAATCACAGCGTATATATGGGGTTTGGTTGTCTTAGCCAGAATAAAACTGGTACGCGCTTTTGAAATTGTTTTTTGACAGAGTGGCCACACAACTGTTCGACATTATGACAGAATACGGCGCGGGAGTTCGACACAGTATGGCGTACGTAACGAAGGACGCATGTGGAGGTTGCCAGGAAATACAATTTTTACTGATGGCGCGCTGGCCGCTGATTGGCTAATGAGAGTGGAGAAATATTATGGTATAGCGCTCCAATTTTGGAGCTGACCCGGACTGACAAACGAGTGACTGTGGTCCTTGAAACTAGAACCATGTGGTGGCCACTCTCTTGTGACTCGTCTGGTGTAGTAAGTGTCCGTATTGCTAAGGGACCGAGTACAATTAATGGCAGGGGGCGAAAGAGAAAATGGGGGGGGGGGGGGTCCACGAAAAAAATGAGTGTTCTTGGCTGGGCCATGAAAATTCCAGGGAAGGTAAAGGGTGGGCCGCCAAAATTTTTTACACTATGACAGACAGAGAATATTTTTCAGCATTTTTGTTCTTGTTGAAGCTGGAGTGCCTTGTTAAACTTCTTGCAGCATGATGAAACACCAAGCCTTAAACCTCACAATGCAGTTGGTATGTGTAAAATGAGCAATATTATTATTGAAAATTGACTTCATTTCTCAACAATAATAATGACTGGTAATGATACAGAGGCTAGGTTGAAACTGGTTACTTCATCATGCTATAGGAAGAACTAGAATACGTAGTGGACACACAGGGAAAAAATACTGAAAAAAGGAGAAAAAATGGCATTAATGGGTCTTTTATAGTTAGCCTATGAAGGACTATTCCAATGGCATACTGTCATTGCAGTGGAGTCACATTGAATATCTTGGGTAGTCATAGAAGGGCAGACACTGGGTTGTGGAAAGTGCATTGAAATCACAATTGTCATGTTATTCATTTTCCCAAACATCTTTGTACTTGGTATCTGCTTTTATGCTGTGTACCTCTTCCAGCCCCCCTGCCGTTAATTGTGCTCGTTCCCTAAGGAAATTTCTTCCGCTACTTTCTGGAAGGGTTTCTGCGTCTATCTTTTCCTTTTCTGCTTTCATTTCAGCTTCGATAACTTTGATTTTTGCTTGATGGTGAGCTATTGTCTTCATATACTCTGCCTCTCTTGCTGCAGAGCGTGCCTTGACTTGTGCCTTTAATGCCTTTGCCCCAGATGATATTGATTATCTAGTTCTATTTGAACTACGCAAGCTGCCTAGGGAGGATCCACGTTTTGATAGTTATTTGAGGTTGAGGGCGCTACTTTCAGCTCTCTTTATCTTTGCATCGTTAATGTATTCATTCGTTTGTTCAATATTCCTGCTGAAGCTTATTCCCGTTAATGCTGCTTGCTCCTTACCTTCTAGAGTCTTGTCATGTTGATGAAGTATCTGAAGTTTGTTCCAAGTTTATTCATATTCCATGGAAAGTGCCTCTGCTGTATCAATTTTGCTTTCTGTTGGGTCCTGCATTTCGCTAAGGTCGATGAGAACTCCCCTTGTTTTGTTCCAAATGCTTGACAGGGCCTTTTCAGTGTCCAAGGTAGCATAAAGCAGTCTGCTTTCGTTTTTGCTACTGTCCTGTAGAGGGCGCCCTTCAATTCGGGCGGTAGATCCACCTTCAGCAGTGGCCGTCCCACTGGGAACCACCCCTTCCTTTGTTTGTTGTGAGGTATTTTCTGCCTTAGTAATATCTTCTTGATATTGATTTTGAGATTCCACTAGGGCTGGTTGTTCAGCGCCTTTAACTTTATTTTCATCCATTATACTTTCTCTTAGTCAGTTGTAGTTGGCTGTATATATCGGATATATACAGTGGGCCTACCTTGCATGGCCTATATATGACATTGTCAGCTGTGCACTCGAGTCAGTGTCTGGTCCAATGGTTCACTGGTTTTCACTTCCAATGATTTTTCACTGTGGCGGAGTCCAGTTACTTTTGTGTCCGCTAAGTGCCAACTACTCCAAGAAATAACCACCCTCACTACATTGCTTTACTTTAGGATAGCTCAAGAAGCGGTGAAAACTGGGTAAATAAAGATATTAAAACAAGGTCATTCATTGTCTATGCTGGAGAGTCGAGGTAAATCAAGCCCAAATTAAACAGAAGAAAAGAACTAAATTCAATAAAAACTATCTAAACTATCTAAGCACTGCATTCAAAATGGTCCAAAATAATTGAAAGTCATAAAAGGAAATCAACTTACATCGTTGCGCCTACAGTCTTTTGGCTTGAGTGTTTTTCAAATCCACATGGCATGTCTACTTGCTTTAAGACAGTGGACAAAAATGTGTCTGCGTAGGTGTAATTTTATCTGCAACCTTTTAATTGTTTTACCAAGAAGTTTCTAGACCTCTGCATCAGAGGGCCTTAAGAAAGATTGAGGGCGATCTTCTGAAAATCTAGTTAGGATCATGAAAGGTCTATCAAACACAAGCTGTGTTTTCAATGTTATGGGCCAGGCTACTGACGGTTATTTTGCACAGTTATGTGATCACCACACGCGCGTTTTAGTAAAAGACATGAGGAAAATCAAATTTCTCCGGCGCACACGATGAGGAATTTGCCTAGCGAGGCGAAAAATATCAAACATGTTGAATATTTTGTTCAAATGACTCACGAGGAAAAAAACACCAAAAATTTCCTGCTCAAGAGAGAAAACTCGAATGAAATTTTACTCAGCTAATTTTTCTTGTGTGCAGCAGGCTTAAGGTAACAACAGTGTGAAGAGATATCCTTCATTACAGTATTAAGTTTCTATTGAAGTTGCGTCAATACAACATGGGAAATGTCATATCTGGTAGAGAGAAATTTGGACTGACAACACGTTTTGACTTAGAACTGGAACTTGTTTATTCAATAGGGAACAGTGACCAGGCCTACCGGCCCGGCCACAGCAGTAAGGGACTCTGCCTAAGTCCTAGTTGGTCCCATTTGGTCCTAGTAATTTTCTGAGTGAATGTCCTGTCTCGGTCACTCCACAAGAGAGTGACCATGGTCCTAGTTTGTTTCAGAGTGAATGTCTTGTCTTTTACACTCCAGAGTTCCTCGTTTTTTATGTCATATCTTTTAGAGAGAAACTAGAACTGACGACGAGTATTGACGTAGAACTGCAACTTCTTTATTGAATACGGAACCATGGCTAAGCCTAATGGCCCAAGCGCTGATACATGAATCCGACTGTGTGTGCGTTGGTCCTAGTTGCTCCTAGTTACTTTTGTCCTGTCTCGAAACACTCAACAGGAGAGTGACCATGGTCATAGTTACATCACTCCACAAGAAAGTGACCATGGTCCCACTTAGTTTCTGAGTTAATGTCCTGTCTCGGTCACTCCACAAAGAAGTGACCGTAGGTCCAGGAAACTAGGACCAAGTGACGGTCACTCTCTTGTGAAGTGACCGACACGAGGACCACAGTCACTCCTTTGTGGAGTGAAAGAGAAAGGACATTTTCTCAGAAACCAACTAGGACCACGATCATTCTCTTGTGCAGGTGCTGCCAATTGAGCTGTTCGGGCAAAAAGATGTTTGTGTGCAGATTTTCATCGTGCGGGCAAAAAAAAAACCTAGGACCACAGTCACTCTTTTGTGGAGTGACCGAGACAGGACATTCACTCAGAAACTAACTGGGACCAACTAGGACCTACTAGGTTTAATATAATCTGTAACCTTTTAATTGTTTTACCAAGAAGTTTCTGGACCCTTGCGTCAGAGGGCCTTAAGAAAGATTGAGGGCGAGATTTTGAACATCAAGTTAGGTCATGAAAGGTCTATCAAACACAAGCTATGTATTCAATGTTACGGGTAAGGCTACTGATGGTCAATTTTCACGTGATGTTTTTCATGTGATCACCACACGCGCATTTTTAGTAAAAAAAACTTGAGGAAAATCAAATTTCTCCAGCGCACATGGTGAGGAATTTGCCTAGTGAGGCGAAAAATATCAAACATGTTGAATATTTTATTGGTCCTAGTTGGTCCTAGTAATTTTCTGAGTGAATGTCCTGTCTCGGTCACTCCACAAGAGAGTGACCATGGTCCTAGTTTCGGTCACTCCACAAGAGAGTGATCATGGTCCTAGTTAGTTTCTGAGTGAATGTCTTGTCTCGGTCACTGCACAGTTCCTAGTTTTTTCATGTCATATCTTTTAGAGAGAAACTGGAACTGACGACGAGTGTTGACGTAGAACTGCAACTTGTTTGCTGAATACGGAACCATGGCTAAGTCTAATGGCCAAGCCGCTGATACATGAATCCGCCTGTGTATGTGTCGGTCCTTGTTGGTCCTAGTTACTTTTTGTCCTGTCTCGGTGACTCCACAAGAGAGTGGCCGTGGTCGTAGTTACATCACTCAGCAAGAGAGTGACCATGGTCCCACTTAGTTTCTGAGTTAATGTCCTGTCTCGGTCACTCCACAAAGGAGTTACAGTGGTCTTGGAAACTATGTCACTCTCTTGTGAAGTGACCAACACGAGGACCACGGTCACTCCTTTGTGGAATGACAGAGAAAGGACATTCACTCAGAAACTAACTAGGACCACGATGACTCTCTTGTGCATGCTTGTGGAGTGACCTAAACTTGGACCACTGTCACTCCTTTGTGGAGTGACCGAGACAGGAAATTCACTCAAAAGCTAACAAGGACCATGGTCACTCTTTTTTGGAGTGACTGAAACTAGGACCACGGCCACTCCTTTGTGGAGTGACCGACACAAGACATTCACTCAGAAACTAACTAGAACTACGATCACTCTCTTATGGAGTGACCGAAACTAGGACCACGGTCACTCCTTTGCGGAGTGACCGAGACAGGACATTCACTCCGAAACTTACTAGAACCAACTAGGACCAACTAGGACTCATGCTTAGTCCCTACTGATGTAGCTGGGCCGTGACACCTAGCCACGGTTTCGTATTCAAGAAACAAGTTCCAGTCGTAACTCGAAACTCATTGTCAGGTCAAGTTTCTCTCTCCAAGATATGACAGTAACATAAAATGTGTGGCATGCTGCACCTGCAAAGCACTGTTGTAATCAAATGTTATTGTGGAAAATATGTTTGTACACTCATTGATGAAATGTTACTAAAGAAAGTCAGATTGCTCAGTAAATTCAGCTGGGGACGTTCAACTTGCTGTGTTTCATCTAGACAGGGGGATAGGGGATTCCTCTCCTTTGACATGTTGGTACCCCGTAGTATTTTTCAAGGGGGACCAGGCCCCATGAAATGGTGCCAGTCACACCTTAGAGATACAAGTAGAACACATGAACTGATGAAATCACCCCAAAACTTTCTGGTAACCTCGTTGTTGTCATTCTGGATGAAACTGTTGGTGTTATGGACTTCATTTTGTAATATTATTTTGAGAATAAAACAAATGGCACCGCCATATGTGTATGTCAATTTCCTTATGTGGTCCTTTTTTATGAAAACAACTTATATTACTGTAAGATTCATCCACTTGCAGACTACATTGAGGAGAGTCATTTTGCCTTATTTACATTAATGGCCAGATCTGTGAGTGTCCTTTAAGAGATCATTCTGGCAAGAAATTATTTTTATTTGTTACTGTATCAGTCAAAAAACATCTCACAAACTAGGAAATAGGCTTAAGGGCATCGTTATTTTCCTTCATATGTTCATTGTTTGACCTCCATGAAAGCTTTGGACAGATTGTTCACATAATAGTTTACACAGAAACATTTTTAATTCAGCGTCTTTCAAGCATTAAAGAAACCACCATCAAATGTATAGGATTTCTCATATATGGGTTTTCATGTTTTATTTTAGCTTGATAGATGATTGTTTGAAAGAAGAATAAGTTGTGTTTTTGAGAAAAACTAAACTTGCACAAATATCAAAACACTTTAACAATATGTATCATTTAAGGCTTAGTCTACAGTACAATACTAAGTGTACAACAAACTTATTGTCTGAACATACACATAACTCTTGAAAAAATTTTCAAGAAAGTCAAAAGAGAAAATAACATACATACACAAAATCTTACCCATTGATATTTTATCCAATGCTGATTTGGTGATAAAAGTGGAGATTGGTGGACAGTTTTTTTCAAGGTAATCACTGGTAACTAGAATCATAGTATACAAAATTAGGGAAAGGGTCCTCAGCTGGGGCCCCTTAAAAATGTATGCGTGCTGATCCACCATTTTGTGGCGTCAAAATCAATCTGTAAGCGTGTCTTAAAATGAATATGAAATATTCTTTCAACCATTTTGGATTATTCCTATATAAACTCACTTACAGAAAGCCGGCTGAGTGAAACTTTTATGAAGTCAGATGACTAAATTTTGGGGCAAGTAATGTTCAATATACGTATCTGTTAAAAGTAGCCGTTACCCTGAAATTTATTTGTTCTTCAATTCAATAATCACCTTCAAAGTAAATTGAAATAAAGCTCATTTACAATGAGAGAGATAAGCTTACCCCACGTATGTGGCAGCGTTTAGGTACACTGCAATATGTCTCTTTTCATAATTATACCTCTAGTAGATACTCAAAAAGTCTTCTTTAATTTCTCACATGTATCCAACATTCAAAGACAACGACGTTGGTCCTTGATGTTATTGTTTTAACTTCTGTCATAATTTCTTCACGCAGGTTTTACATCGTCATTGGCCAAAGCCAAAGCGTTGAGTTTGCTCAACACAAAATTCAATGACAGGTTTTTTCATGTTGCTGAACTTTCACAAGTTTTAATTTGAA